>NC_051217.1:26524550-26629550 GCF_015220715.1 Pygocentrus nattereri | reverse complement strand
CACTGCAATAACACTGCACTAAACCCATACTGCACTAACACCACACTGCACTGCACTACACTGCACTAACACTGTACTGACACTACACTGAACTAAGACCACACTGGAATAACACTGCACTAAACCCATACCACACTAACACAACACTAACACTACTGCTGCACTAACACCACACTAACACTGCACCATCACTGCACTGTTTTAACAATGCACTGTTTTTTTTTGTTTTTTTGTTGTCTCTCCAGTGTGGAGGATCATTAGCGTTAGCTCGCCACAGCTCTCTCTGATGAAACTGAACCCATGTGTGCATTCGGTCTGATTTGTTGTGCCTCCGCAGTGCCAGCACCTCCTGACGTGGAGACAGAACATTCCTGCTCTCTGAAAACGTTTCTCTTGAATCAGATAAACAAACTCTGCGTGACGCTAAGAGTTGCCATATTCGCCCGATGGAGCATTTGGACCCGCTTAACATATTTCAGTCATACAGTAATAAATTGATTCCACAAACAAAGATTTAGAGGAAAATAAATTCAGTACACGAAGTTACGTTTACCATCACAGGAAGATTTACAATGGTAAAGGAAGCAAATAAAGGATATCATGGAGACAGATGCATTCACATACAGTTCACTTACACTGTACTCTGAGTGTTGTTAATACTGATCAATATTTCATAAAAGATTCTGAATAATCAATAATAAAATACTGAATAATCCATAGTAGATACTGAATACTCCATAGTAGATACTGAGTAATCCATAATGGATACTGAGTGATGAATAAAAAGATACAAAATTAAACTTAATAAAATACTGAATAATCCAAGAAAAGATACTGAATAATCCATAATAAAATACTGAATAATCATAATAAAATACTGAATAATCCATAATAAAATACTGAATAATCAATAATAGATGCAGAACTATCCATAAAAATATACTGAATAATCCATAATCAGATACTGAATAATCCATAATAAAATACTGAATAATCCATAATAAAATACTGAAAAACCCATAGGAGATACTGAATAATCCATAAAAAGATACTGAATAATCCATAATAAGATACTGAATAATCCATAATAAGATATGGAATAATCCCAAATAAAATAATGAATAATCCATAATAAAATACAGAATAATCCAAAGCAGATAATGAAAAATCCATAAAAAGATACTGACTAATCCATAATAGATCCTGAGTAATCCACAATAAGATACTGAATAAATAATCCATAGTCGATACAGATTAATCCATAATAAAATACTGAGTAATCCATAGTAGATACTGAATAAACCATAATAAAATACTGAGTAATCTATAGTAGATACTGAATAATCCATAGTAGAAACTGAATAATCCAAAGTGGCCACTGAGTAATCCATAATATGATATTGAATAATCACAATAAATACTAAATAATCTGTAATGGATACTGAATAATCTATAATAAAATATTGAAAAATCCATAGTAGATCCTGAATAATCCATAATGGATACTGAATAATCCATAGTGGATACTGAATAATTCACAGTGAATAAATCATAGTGAATACTACATAATTCATAGTGGAAAATGAATAATTCATAGTGGGTACTACATAATTCATAGTGGATAATACATCATTCATAATAAGATACTGAAAAATCTGTAATAGATATCAGATAATTCATAGTGGACACTGACTAATTCATTGTGGATGCTGAATAATTCATAGGGGCAGTTGACCAGCAGGGTGCCGGTGGACTACTGTAGGTCGAAGACCATCAAAGAGGAGAGGAGGAAGGCGGGTTACAAGGCAGCGAGAGAGAAGGAAAGGCAGGAGTGTGGAGATTCAGAGAATCTGGAGAAATCTCTGCAAGTAAGCAGCAAGGCAGAAAACCAACATTAAAAGCCTGTGACCTTTGATCCCTTAGGCGGCACTGCATTAAAAACCAATATCCTTCTGTAACGGATAATACCACATGGGGTATCAGGAACGCTTCAGAAAACCACTGTCAGTGAACACAGTTTACTGCTCCATCTACAAGTGCAAGTTAAAACTCTGCCATGCAAAGAGAAAGCCATGTATCAACAACACCCAGAAACACAGCCAGCTTCTCTGGGCTCGAGCTCATCTGAGATGGACTGACGCAAAGTGGAAAAGTGTCCTGTGGTCTGACGAGTCCACATTTCAAATTGTTTTTGGAAATCATGGATGTCATGTCCTCCGTGCCAAAGAGGAAAAGGATTGTTCTCAGCGCAAAGTTCAAAAGCCAGCATGGGGAAGTGTTAGTGCCCATGGCATGGGTAACTTGCACATCTGTGAAGGCACCATTAATGCTGAAAGGTACATACAGGTTTTAGAGCAACATATGCTGCCATCCAAGCAACGTCTTTTTCAGGGACGTCCCTGCTTATTTCAGTAAGACGATGCCAAGCCACATTCTGCACGTTACAACAGCGTGGCTTCGTAGTAAAAGAGTGCGGGTACTAGACTGGCCTGCCTGCAGTCCAGACCTGTCTCCCATTGAAAATGTGTGGCACATTATGAAGCACAAAATACGACAATGGAGACCCTGGACTGTTGAGCAACTGAAGTTGTACATCAAGCAAGAATGGAAAAGAATTCCACCTGCAAAGCTTCAACAATTAGTGTCCTCAGTTCCCAAACGCTTATTGAGTGCTGTTAAAAGGAAAGCTGATGTAGCACAGTGGTAAACATGCCCCTGTGCCAACTTCTTTGGAACATGTTGCAGACATCAAATTCAAAATGAGTGAATATTTGCAAAAAACAATGAAGTATATCCATTTGAACATTAAATATCTTGTCTTTGTAGTGTGTTCAATTGAATATAGGTCGAAAAGGATTTGCAAATCATCGTATTCTGGTTTTATTTATGTTTTACACAATGTCCCAACTTCATTGGAATTGGGGTTGTAATATAAATCAGTGTTAACCCGTTAATACCTTACGTTTATGACAGAAGTTACTTTCATCTATTATCACAAATTCTCTCTGTCCTCCCAGTCGCTGTCCTGTGCTTCTCCTCTTTCTTTTCACTGCACTTCTGCAGACCATTCACAGGTTTTTACTCATTTTCGATAGTGTCCGTGTGCTTCCAGAAACACTATCTTGTATCAGATCAATTTGCTGCAGCCGTAACCCTTGTGCAAACCTATAAACAAATAATGTAACTAATGAAAGGCACCACTTTTAGCTAGTTTCTTCTTACATAGAAATCTTACTGAGTGAATGACTGAGTGCCACCCAATCAGTGATTGAATGAGCTTGTGCGTGAGTTACAAGCCAGGTCTATGAGGTTCTTTGCATTTAATAAAAATAGCAACATATCAGAAATTACTTTATTGTAAACATTTTTGTCTTATGTGTCAAGACAAAGACCTTTAAAAACATTTATTAAAAAAAGCACAATCAAAGCAAAATGTGTAAATGTTTTTGTTGTTAGTTAACATGAGTAGTAAAAAATAATGTGTATGTAGGCAAAGACCTCACATGCCTCTAGGTATTTATGGATCGGTTTACTGGACAAGGATTAAGCATAGTCCTAGACCACAAAGCTTATATTTAAAAACTGCAACAAGAATGCTTACATTTGCACACTGATAGCATAAAAGACAATGATAATAACTGTGACAAACTGCTGTCAAGCTAACAAATAAGTAAATGGGTTGTGGTTCATGGAAATGTAGATATACTTCAGATGAAGACCTCTTGGGATGTGCATGCCATAGTTTAAAAAATCTTAATTTAATTAATAATAATCATAATATTTCAACAAAATAATAATATATCAATCAAATAATGACCAACCAGATTCCAGTTTTTTACCTGTTCTATAAGTAAATGCATATCCAATCTTAGAACCGTGCTTATAAAAAAGATTCTGAAAATACTGAACTCTGAAATGCAAAGAGCTTGCTGTTGACATACCTGTAGATAAATTTAATCCAGTTTTGTAGACTTATCTTGCTCCTCTCAAACATGGATCCTGATCTGACTGAGTTCTTGACCGTTTTCCTCATAAGACTCTGTGGGTCTTATACCGACACTCCCTGGGAAAGAAATGCCAGAGAGAGTATATTAAAATACAGTGATGGATCCCATTCCTAGTTACTGTTCACTGAACACTGAAACTTTCAGGTTACACCACCACAGATAAACAGATCTTCTCATTCATCAATAAAGTACCATTTGCACGTCCTCTTATAGCTAGACTTTTGCTCAATTTGTATGTATTTAACTAAAGTTGCACTACTGAATGTATTCATTATTTTAGGGAATAACATTAGAGGTTTTTAAGCTAACAGTGTTAAAACAGCATTAATATTAAACCAGGTTAAATACGAAGCTGAAGCTTTTTGTTCACCTGCTTCTTCCCCGAATTTTCAGTTCCACCTTAAAAGGAGCAGCAGTTACATTCTGGCGCCTGTAATGGGTGTCCTGTAACTGCTTCACCGCTTAAGGTGGTATGGAAAATTCGGGTGAGAAGCAGACAACATAGGATCGGTTTCAGCCTTATTGTTAACAAAGCATCCCACAGAAGTAGGCGAGCTGTTAATTATATATAATTATATGCTGCTACAACTTACCACTTTGCTTCGTCACGCTGCATTTTTCGCTTGCAAAGTCTGCACTTCATTCTTCTTTTCAAAAGTCTTTTTTCCTGGAGCCATTTTATTAGTCTTGCAGCCCTTGTTTTCGTTGGCCTTCCATCACAAAGGTCAAGCATTTTTCTTGCCAAATCCATTCCCTGAACTTTTTACCAAATGCACAATTTCTGCTCAATAAAAAAAATGGGCACGAACCTGCTTGTTGGAGTCATGTGACAAAATCGCACCACCACAAGAGTGCCTGCTCTAAACATACTTAGCTATATTTTGAAATGAGAAACCGAAACATAATAAGAGTGCTTAGAGATGTACGGTTGTTTGGAGTAGCTCCCATCTTGGCCTCTCTGGTCACATTCGATAACACTCTTAATCCGAGTTCAGCCCTCTTTCTAGAAGTGACTGAGCCTGGAAACGAGCCTACATGGGTGGCGGTTATCCCGTGCAGTTTCCCCCTGGAGTCTAAAGGAGAGTGTAGCATGGAGGGCGAGCAAAAAAGCAAAAGAATTGACGATCAGAAACGAAAAGCCATCGATGAAAACTTTGGTAAGTGGCATTAAGAAACTTGTAGCTAACTAATATGAAGACAACATAGGTTGTTATGCTGGCTAACATGAAATATTTAAGTAACTAGCTAACCTAGTTAACTTAGTTAACCTAGGTAACAGGTAACTTAGGTTAGCTAGCTTTAACTAGTTAGCTAGATAAGTTAATGCTAGCTACATTATCCAGTTAGCTAATTATCTAGCTATGTTATGCAAATAAATGGGAAAAACTTATAACCACCACTACCAAGTTATCATAATTCAAATTATGCAGTTACATTACATATGTTTAACTCACTTTGATAATTTGATAACTAATCTAACTAATCTAGCTAGCATGCTTTCTCTTCAACCTTCTTACATTCAGCTAAAGTTAGCTAAAGAATTATGTTAAATATGTAAGTTAGCGATATTATGAGTGGAAATACTGAATAATTTTTTACATTGTCAAGTCACAGAAGTTGTGGAATTATTTTGGTCCACCTAAAATCATGGTTAAGAGTTTAGAAGTGTAATGAGCTACTGGGTATTATCTCAGTACAGTTTGTTGTAGCAAATAGCCAACATAACATAGCTGTATTGAGACATTACTACAAATAGTGTGCCCTTTCGTGGTATTTAGTCTTTTCTTTCTCACAGCAGCATCTGAAGATCCTCAACCATTGAATTGCTTGAGTTGCTCCTTTGTCTCCATTCAATAAGTAATTTGTATTCTGTCTTTGAAGGAGCAGCCCCAACACTTCAGGCTGCTTTAAGGAGAGCAAATTAAGAAAATGCTGCTCTAAAGGTGAAGGTGAAAAGTCTTGAGGAGAAGGTCACATTATTAGAGGATGACGAGCAGTTTCTTCGACAAAGCCTGAGTAAAGGTGAGTAAAATATACTTTTTTTAAAAAATGATTCAAAATATGTATACAGGGCAGCAGTGTTGTAGGAGGTAGATTGATCTGATATGTCAAGATTTTTCACAAATTTGCATCACAGAAGTAAATCTTATCTTATAACTTCTAACTTATCATACAGCATTTTGTTAGGAACCTTAATTGCTGTAAAAAGTGAAGTCAAAACTGAAGTGCTATAAATTGGAAGTTAAGAATAATTGTGAAAGCCCCCCCACCTCCCAAAAAATACCTTTGGGGGTGTCATAAATTTAGGGTGGTATTTAGTAGAGATGTAAGGATTCTGAGACCAAAACTGTAGTATAATTGCCCACAATACAAACTGCAATAGAAAAAGACGGAATTGCAATACATTCCAATAACGCCCAAAAACAAGCAAAAAAAAAAAGAGTTATGGACTGAACCATGCCTCAAAAATGGAAGTCTGAACTGTGGCTTTGGAAAATTGTTACACCCCTAGTGTTTAGGAGCTGCTATTCTGTAATAGCCACTGTCCTAAATTCAGCCTGTAGTGAAGTTGTCACAATGAATAAATAGATGATTCTGTAATATGGCTCCAGGTTACCAGTTCTATCCCAACTCTACCTGGTTAATGTAGGGGTGTCCCTGAACATGATAACTTGTATCTCTGCCTTTGCTTTTGGTATTGAAATATGATGTATTTAATTGAAAAGTGCTATGAGTACAATCTGTAATACATAAGGAGGCAGACACAAAGTGAATATAATGAATGTTAGTTTCCATTTACCATTTCACATGTTGTTATAGCTGCAGCAGAATTGAATTCTGAAAATGCTGAAGTGCAGTTATGTGATTTTTTTTTTGGCTATTGTTATAATGCTTTTGTTATTCTTATAGCACTGGTAATAAGGAAAGCAGCGTCTGGACGAAACACTCAGGCACATATCAGTAGTAGTGATAGCAGGGAAGATGAGGATTGCAGCTTTGAGGAAGAGGATAGTCCAGATCCTGAATCTTCATCTTGCCAGGGAAAGAAGGAGAAAAGGAACAAAAAAAGATTGCAGAAGAAAGCAAGTAAAGATGATGCAGTGATGGAAAAAAGAAGAAGGAAAAGAAAGGAAAAATGGCTAAGGATTCTGACACAAGTTTTGACAGTGATGATGACTGCCCACTAAAAAAGAACAGCAAGAAAAAGAAGCCACAAGAGAAGATGAAAGAATATGCAAAGAGAAAAGGCAACACCACTTGAAAATCATTTTTTGGGTTTGTTAGGTACACCTAAATTATACCTGTATTCATTTGACAATTTATCAGTGCACCCGTCATATATGTTTACAATTACTAATATTAGACCATTACAATAACTAATTTTGCATTTATTGCCCCCCTCCCCCTTCTATTCCAACAATGAGTGAAAAGAGAACTTCACAGGACCACCACTGAAAGATACTATTTGGGTGGTGTTCCATTCTCAGCAAAGCAGAGACACTGACATGGGCTTTGTAGTCAGAAAATAACCAGTGATAAAGGGCTAAAGCAAGATCATCTAATCCCAGTGCTGGTTACCCCACACTGTGCACATTTCTGTGCAAGGTAGCTGTGACTGCTAGTGTAAGTGGGTGTAGTCTTAAAAACTACCATTCTATTACCATGCCTGTGGTGCTGCTGTGTTGAGAGTAGTTGAATACCCAAATAATAACTTGTGGTGTCTGCTTTATTAAATTTATTTATTCAATAATTATTACTATTATTGAATGGAATTCGGGGGGACAGATAATATGTGCGGCAACAATAAGTAAATGTACAAAGTGCACCTAAGATAAAATGAGTGTGGGTGCAAAGTAGGAGTACCTAACAAACTGCCAGCTCAGTGTTGAGTAGAAAGCCATAAATTTGGTTTGTTTTGCAGTTGTGAAGCCAGAAGACGCCATTTCTAGATACAGATGTGTACTGAAGGCTGTATCTAGGGGTATGTCGAAGACAGATGCCTACAGTTGTTGCATCTAGACATGTTGGTGTCAATCGCAAAACAATCGTCGACACAGCAACCATTGCAGTATTGAACGGAGGAGGACTCTGAATCATACTTCCAGATATGGGCTGTGTTCCACAAAGGAAGAAAAGAACACACCTTGTATGATTTTGCAGAACAGTGCAGAGCTGTATTTTCAAAGAAACCAGAGCTCAAAACCACAGTTGAACAAATGAAGGAAGATGGCAGACTGCTAGATATACATACACGTTATTAAGAATGCACTAAAACAATGGTGCTTTGGAAATTACATGATTACATTATTTGTACATGAATGTGTTACATCAACACAATTGCTTTATTTCATTTAATTATTTTTGGCAGGAGTTGTGTCAATGGAACTGTGCATCTAAATGACACATCCAAATTTAATTAAGTATTTCTGTAATGTGAAAGAGGTAAGCTTTTAAGAGGTATTCCTTTTAGGAACCTTGACATGTTTTGTTTACAATGTATTTATAATGTACAACTTATTAAAAATATACAGGGAATGTTGAATGTTAGAATGTTATCCAGATTTAAATTATATGCTTAGTATCGAGAATTACGTCTCTTAGGACGTTATAAGGACGCTGTTCAGTTCTGAAGATTGTGTGTGGCCGTTCATGTTCATACAATTGTAAAGGTGATTTGTTTTTGTTTTGTTTTTTACATTGACAATAAAATAATAATAGTATTTTTTGGGGGAAATGTTGTATTGTGTTAGTTATTAATACTATTAACTCACAATCAAGTTATTAATTGTATAGATACAGGAAAAATATTTATTTACTCAGTACTTAAAAGTAAGTAATTAACACTGATCCCAAAAAGTCACCAATCAGTAGCTGCTAATTCTTAAGTAGTTATTAATGAGTTAGTAGTACAGGTAAGATCATTAACTTTTCACTTTACTTGTGGGGTCACAAAGAATCATAAGTAATAGTGATATAGAAGTAATTAATGCTTCATTAATGACCAAGTAAGAGCAGTGTAGGAAACCAATGTACATGTTAACACTGATGATCCAAGACTGGCCGCCAAATATGTTAGCTTTCAATGTTTTCAATGTTAGAAGTTTGTAGTTTAGTGTGTGTTTAATCGAATTTCTTAAACAGGTTTGGCTGCTTCCCTGCATTGAGGAAGGAAGATCGGTGACTTATCAGAACCTTGCTGATTTAAACCATGGGAAAACCTAACCTTTAAAAAGGACAAGTGGCAATGACTGAGAGAAGAACCATTACACTCTACTACAATACACTTTGCCCACACTTTGTTTTATTCAAACTGCATAGCTTTTGTATAATAACAGCAAACTAAGGTGATCCACTGAAGAGGTTCAATCATGTTACTTTTGTACCACCCTGATTTGAAACAGGTAATAGGTAAGCCTATACATTGCACTACATAGGACTTTCTAAGTCTAGCTTTCTTGATTAGAGAACCAGAACCTAACACTACATGTGATCTTGAGCATTTGTCAGGTAAGAGCAGTGCATTTGGTTTTATAGGTGCAGTGCCTTTACTAAAAAAGGTTTAATTTCCATTATGCAAATATGTACATAAGTTCTATGCAAATGAAAATGTTCAAATGTTCATGTACTTACACATAGTAATTATGTTTTAACATATTTAATTGTGTGTGTGTGTGTGTGTGTGTGTGTGTGTGTGTGTGTGTGTGTGTGTGTGTGTGTGTGTGTGTGTGTAAAATAGTGTATACTTTGATGGAGTGTGGAATGTAACATTCAGCATAAAGGTTTATTATAGTGTTGAGTAATTTTGAACTGAGATGGTAACACAATCACTTTCTTTGTAGTTATAATTACAAAGAAATAATTACTTAATAATTACTTAAGAAAACCTTAAACATGTAGTTACCACAATAGTCCATGATTGGTTACTCAATTAATCCACTTTCCAAAGCACTACAGATCATTAAAATGAGGAGTACTTGATGGAAAACCATTACGCTAATGTTTGATTACTTATTCTTAAGTAGTTAAGTATTTAAGCATTAGTTAAGGGGAGATTAAACTTGTAATTAATACAATAGTTGAAGACTGGTTATTAATTTATTACACTTGAACCAACATAGCATTTTATTATAGTGAAGAGTAATTAATCAAGAACTATGATCGTAATTCTTTATTACTATTATTACCTAGAGCTAAGTTACTTAAGCATTAATTAGGGAACCGTATTGTAAAGTGTTACCGAATAATCCACAGTGGATACCCAGTAATTCGTAGTAGGTACTGAATAATTCATAGTAGATATTACATAATTCTTAGTGGATACTGAATAATCCATAGTGGATACTAAATATTTCAAAGTGGAAACTGAATAATTCATAGTGGATACTACATAATTCATAGTAGATACTGAATAATTCATAGTAGATACTGAATAATTCATAGTGGATACTGAACAATTCATAGTGGGTACTGAATAATCCATAATAAAATACTGAATAATCCATAGTAGATACTGAATAATCCATAATAAGATACTGATACATAGTGGATACTACATAATTCATAGTAGAAGCTGAATAATTCATAGTAGGTACTAAATAATTTGTAGTGGATCCTGAATAATTCATAGTGCATTCTGAATAATTCATAGTAGGTACTAAATAATTCATAGTGGGTCCTGAATAGTCCATAATAGATACTGAACAATCCATAGTAGATACTAAATAATTTATAGTAGAACCTAATTAATATATAGTGGATACTGAATAATTCATAGTAGATACTGAATAACTCATAGTGGATACTGAATAATTTATCATAGTTAATGATAATAAGTCAGCAGTTCATTTTCAATACATTCAAACATTTTCTATAACACAGTTATATGAGTGTATAATAAAGACCTGAATATTGTAATGAATTAATTATTCCTTGTTTACTTTTTACAGCAGTTTCAGTGCCTGGTTCTCCGAGAGCTCCATTATGAAAGCTGCAGCGAGGGTTGTTTGGAGAACAGATGAGATGAGCTCAACGCCGGTGCTGCTGGAGGCCCCTGAGATCTCTAACAGAGTTTCGGTAGGAAATTCATCAGCAAAACAGAGCGAGAGATCCTGACCAACTAAATCACAGCTGCCCAAATCCATCAACCTGAGGTGTTATAGCTGTTATTGTAGCTGCATCTCATTTCAGGACTGCATTCCTGCCAGATGGAAACTGCTTTCAACAACATGTTCTGCTCACTGTGCCTGGATCTGAGGGAGGATCATCACTCTGTCAAGTTCAGCCTCAACATTTAGATCCTGAATTAAGACACAGTTGGCTTCACGTTACAGCAGGTTCCTCCAGCTCTGCAGCGTGAAGTAGAGCAGCACTTCAGCAGGCAGAACGTTCTGGGATCTACATACGGTTCCTCAAATGTGCTTCAGTGTTTACTGCATATACATGTCTGATAGTGTTCTGTAGTATGAAACATAGTTCTAGTCCTGAAATATGATTGGTGGAACCACATTTTAAGCCATAAAAACTGGATATTCACACACTGGCCGGCCTCAGAGCAACTGAGCTCTGTATTAGTGCTGCAGGGAAAACGCTTGAGCTGCCAACGATCTCTGACTCTAACGCTGCTGACATGGAGCGCCAAGTCAACTGAGGCTCAATAAAGAGCAGCAGTGTTTAAAAGTGTTCTGCTTTTGTTTACTGAATAAACAAGACTGTAAACCATTTCTATAGGGACAAACATTTACAGACTATGATTTTATCCGCACACACACACACACACACACAGCATACATTACCCTCTCTACCTATTCATCTCTCTCTCATCCCTGATTCCCTCTTGCATTTTCATTCTATCTCTCCTCTTTTTCTCTGTCACATGTTAATCTTTCCTTCACACCTCGGACTAATTCATAATAACCACTGAAATAGTAACAGTAGAGTAAGTAATTCATAGCAACTCAGAGTGATGTATCTTGATGAAGATTCCTAAATGAGCAGGATCACGGCTGTGGTTTCCTGTCAGCATCTTCATCTCTGAGGGGTCTTTTACTCCTTTACAATCCAGACAGGTCAAGAATTCCTCTGTTTCTCATCTGACCTGCACCACTTACATCCCATAATACCACCTAAAGACTCTGAGCCTCTCACCCCTTTCAGTTAAAGACGCAGCTTAAAAGCATCATTTACCCAGTCCAGCATTAGACCACCCCAAACCCACTCGACACACAAACACATACTCTCTCACACACTCAATCACTCATGCACACTCTCACACACACACACACACACATTTACCAGTCCGTTAAACCACGCCAAACCCACTCGACACACAAACACACACACACTCACACACTCACTCACTCACACACACTCTGAAACACACATTTACCCAGTCCAGCATTAGCCCACTCCAAGCCCACTCGACACACACACACACACACAGACACACACACACACACACACACACAGACTTGCCCAGTCAAGCATTAGACCACCCCAAATCCACTCGACACACAAACACATACTCTCTCACACTGACACACACACACACACATTTACCCAGTCCAGCATTAGACCACCCCAAACCCACTCAACCCACAGACACACACTCATACACTCTTTCACGCACACTCTAACAGACACATTTACCCAGTCCATTAAACCACGCCAAACCCACTCGACACACAAACACACACACACTCACACACTCACTCACTCACACACACTCTGAAACACACATTTACCCAGTCCAGCATTAGCCCACTCCAAGCCCACTTGACACACACACAGACACACACACACACACAGACTTGCCCAGTCAAGCATTAGACCACCCCAAATCCACTCGACACACAAACACATACTCTCTCACACACACACACACACACACTCTGACACACACACACACACATTTATCCAGTCCAGCATTAGACCACCCCAAACCCACTCAACCCACAGACACACACTCATACACTCTCTCACGCACACTCTAACAGACACATTTACCCAGTCCAGCATTAGACCACCCCAAACCCACTCGACACACAAACACATACTCTCTCACACACTCACTCACTCACGCACACTCTCACACACACACATTTACCAATCCATTAAACCACCCCAAACCCACTCGACACACAAACACACACTCACACACTCACTCACTCACTCACACACACTCTGACACACACATTTACCCAGTCCAGCATTAGACCACCCCAAACCCACTCGACACACACACACACACACTCTCTCACACACTCACTCACACACACACACACACACACACACACACTTACCCAGTCCAGGATTAGACCACCCCAAACCCACTCAAAACACACACACATACACACACACTGCCTCTGTTCCTGTTTCTGCGCCTTTGGTTTCTGCTTCTGTTTCTGTGCCTTTGGTTTGTTCCTGTGTTTCTGCCTCTGTGCCCGTTTCTGCCTCTAGTCCGGCCCCCTCGTTTCAAGTCTCCTCCCATCATTGTTTTCACCTGTCCCTCGTTACCCTTTGTTATTTAAGCCCTCTGTTTGCCCTCAGTGTTTGCCGGTCTTTGTTTGATGTATCGGTCTGTGTTGGGAGTATTAGTCTTTGTTTGGTGTTTACTTTGTTAATCCGTGTTGTTGGTTTGATTCTGGTATCTGTCATGTCTGTCCACCCTCATCTCGGTGTAGATTATTGGAACCTGGACTGTCTCGACTACGACCCTGCATTTGCCCTTAATACATCTTGCTTATCTCAGCGTATACGTCCGCCTCCTCGCTCCACGTTAGAGAAAGACTGGCCACCACAGGACACAGCAGGTAAGCGAGACTCCAGTATGTGGTTGTTCCGTTGGGACAAAACTCCGGTTTCTAAGCAGCCCGAGTTCGACATGTCCCAACGCCACCAAGCCATAGACAGCAAATCCCCTGGCACTGAGGGAACACGAGCGTCTCGTCGGTCCCGTAAGAAGGCGAAGGACCTTCCCGCCTTGTGTCCGGACGACGAGCGCTCAGGTAAGTGCCTTGGGTCTGCCCGTCTTGAGCACCGCTGCAGGGAGAAGCGACCTGCAGCACAAGACGTGGTTAGACGGACGGAGCAAACAGACCCTTTCTGTGGAACTCGGCTTGTTCGCAAGCGCCACTGCGAGCTGCCTATAGCTCAAGTGAGCCTTGGGAATGGCTGAGTGGGTTCCGTGTCTGTGTGTTCCTCCAGGTTGGAGCAGAGGTCCCCAGCCCAAAAGCCTGATCCCGTGGCCGCACCCCGCGGCACTCCTGATCCCGTGGCCACACCCCGCGGCACTCCTGATCCCGTGGCCGCACCCTGTGGCACTCCCACGCCTCCAGACCCGCCACCAGTCGCCGCACCTCCGGACCCACTGCCAGTTGCCGCGCCTCTGGACCCGCTGCAAGTCTTGGTGGACATCGTAGCAGGCCCGCCTGCCCCCGTTGACGTCGTAGCAGGCCCACCTGCCCCCGTGGACTTTACGGCCCCTTTGCTCCCGCCCATCCTGCCCTCGCCTGTCATTGTTCCCCATGGGCCTTCGGTGCCTCCCGTGTCTCCTGTCTTTGTTCCCCGTGGTCTTTCTGTGCCTCCTTTTGTGCCTCCTGTTTCTGTTCCTTTGTTTTTGCCTGTCCCTGGTGTGGTTTTGTTCCCTACTGTTGTGTCTGTGTCCGTTCCATTCCTGTTGTCATTCCTGTTCCTGTGTCTCCTTTTGTTTCTGTTCCTGTTTCTGTCTGTGTGCCTGTTTCTGTGCCTGTCTTGGTTCCTGTTACCCTGTCTTTTGCGTGGTCTGTATTGCATTCTTGTTTCCCTCGTCCTGTTTCTCGGGTCGTCTCGTTTCGTTAGGCATCGTTTTGTGTTGTTCCTCCTCATCCTCCCTCCGTGTTTTGTTCTCGTTCTGTTTCATCTGTGCCCATGTCTTCTTTGGCTTCTGTGCCCATGTCTTCTGCCTCTGTTCCTGTTTCTGCGCCTTTGGTTTCTGCTTCTGTTTCTGTGCCTTTGGTTTGTTCCCGTGTTTCTGCCTCTGTGCCCGTTTCTGCCTCTGCTCATGAGTCTGTGCTCGTGGTTCGTGTTCTCCTGTTTCTGCTTCTGTGTCTGTGCCTGTCCTTGTTTAGTTTGGTTCTGTTCTTGTTTTTGGGTTTTGCTTTCTTGTCTGTTTGTTTTTGTTCTGTTTGGCATGCCTCGGTGTGCGTGCCTTTGGGGGCAGAGTGGGGGGTGGGGTACTGTCACGATTGGTCCCTCCCAGTCCTTTCCATGTGTTAGTTGTTTTGCTTTAGCCCATGTGCGTTTTTGTTTTGGTTTTTCTAGTCCGGCCCCCTCGTGTCAAGTCTCCGCCCATCATTGTTTTCACCTGTCCCTCGTTACCCTTTGTTATTTAACCCCTCTGTTTGCCCTTAGTGTTTGCCGGTCTTTGTTTGATGTATCGGTCTGTGTTGGGAGTATTGGTCTGTGTTTGGTGTTTACTTTGTTTCTCCGTGTTGTTGGTTTGATTCTGGTATCTGTCATGTCTGTCCACCCTCGACTTGGTGTACATTATTGGAACCTGGACTGTCTCGACTATGACCCTGGATTTGCCCTTAATATATCTCGCTTATCTCAGCGTATGCATCCGCCTCCTCTGGAGACATCTGGAACCTTCATTACACTCAACTCTACACAGCGAATCACACAAACTGATAAACATATTTAAAACTATTTAATTTAACTAGTTCTAACAGAACCTTCTACTTTTCTGCCACACCTCAGAACCTTCTACTCTTCTGCTTTGCATTAACCAGACTCATTAGTTGAGTCTTTGAGTAACTTCTAACTATTTAACTCTTGCTTTTTTTAGGAAGAACCACTGAGAGGAACCTTCATGTTTCACTCTGACGGTTCTCCATGGTCTTTTATAATAAAAGCCTGTGAGCAGTGAGTTACTGTTGTTGTGGACGTTAATGTGATTGTTCCTCTCCCACTGTGATAAATGCACTCCATATTTCTCTTTCCACTCAATGTAGCTGCGCTGGTTGAGCTGTGGATGAAGCTGAAGAAGGAACCGATGACATGTTTTCCTCTTTAAGCTGCTTATCCTTCAAAAACATCTGCATGGAGGAATGGAGGAATGAAAGGGTGAGGTTCTGCTTTAACCCCATAAAGTCTCAGGCTTATTACACACTAACTCTTATTATTCAGTAACTGCAGGGATTTCAATGCAGTGCAAGTGGTTTAGGCCCTGGTAAATTAATGAAAAACTATATGTTAATCCAAAATATTGCTAAGAAAATTAGTTTTATAGGAGGCTTAAAGACTATTTAGCATAGACATGCTTACTTGTTGGTGGGACACAACATTAGTGTGTTTTCTGGTATTAAAAGTATCATTTCATTAGTTTTCATTTGGAATGGATGTTTATAAGATATAAGCTTAAAGCTGCCGTAGACCATTAAACTGTATTCACAGTGGCGTAGCTTAAGTTCAGTAACTGTAACTGACACACTGTGGACCTCAAACGCTGCTGTCTCATCCTGCAAATACAAATCCTGCATTTTTAAAAAGAGGCCAGTAAAATGGCCAATTTCAAAATCCTAAACTGTTACCTAACAATCTCATCTCATTTAATATTCACGTCCACATAATTTACATACACCATCCCACATTATAACCCAGCAGACACAACAACAAAGCAGCAGCAATGAAAAAGATAGACTGTGTGCAGAAAAGTACAAACTCAAAGATGGTTCATCAGGAGTTCCTTAGAGCATAAAACTGTTCTATACTGATGGAGACTGATGGAGAGTAGATGGTTTTATATGGAACCTTTTTGAAAAGAGTTGCCATTGTAACCATAGCAGAACCTTTTTAGTGCTATATAGAACCATATACAGCACATTCTCAATCAATCTGAAGAACCATTTCACCAAATCTTTAAGCATGCAAAGGGTTCTTTGTGTGTTCATGGTTATACTCGAACCATTGTCTTTACTAAAGAACTCTATAAGAACCATCTGTTTTAAGAGTGTAGTATTCCAGGCTGTAAAAGGATGTACTTCCTACCCAAGAACCAAACTGTGAGTGGTCATGGCTGTCCTGCTGGAAAAAGACCATTAGAAACATTAAGATTAAATCCTGATGGTTTTGCTTTCTAATGGGGATTGGCTTAATGGTTTCCAGTACAGTCCATTAGTTTCCTGTAGGACATGTTTAGATACCCTTAGTAAACCATCTAAAGTATCTGGAATCAGAACACCTGCTTAACCATTAGTCCTTTTACACTGTGATATTAACCCATCAGGAAAGCACGGAACACCATTACTGACTATTGGACACTAGCAGGAACTCTTAATGGGTTCTATGGTTTCTGTCAGTGGCTGATGATTGTCTGTAAACCAGGCTGAGGAAGTTCCCATTCGTCAGCTTTCTATTCAGATGTTCTGTTCCACCTTAAGTGCTGTAGCTGGTAAAGGCGCTAGAATGTAACTGCAGCACCATTTAAGGTGGAACTGAAGATTCTCAAAAGCTGTTAAACAGTAGTTTCAGCTCCGCATCTCTAACAGGATCCCGACACTTTTAACTCTGCATGTTTCACTCCGGACAGTTTCTCAAAGCTCGGACAGCATCGAGCAGCTTCACTCAGCATCTGGCCCTGAAGAGACGGAGCCGCAGCTCCACCTTTATTAGCGTCACAACCCCAACAGCAGCCTGTAAGTTTAGTGACCCTCATTATTCCCACAACAGGGAAATTTCACCTCCACATTTAACCATCAGTGCAGTGAAACACCACATACACACTAATGAACACGTACATACTAGGGGGCAGCCACACAGTTGGGGGTTTGCCGTTTTGCTCAAGGGCCGGTTCCCTAACCTCCAGCCCACAACTGCCCCAAAAGTGCAGTTTTAGACGAGGATGGGATTCAAACTCACGTGTGCAGAGCACAATGGATTAGCAGTCCATCACCTTAAGGACTTGGCCACCTTGTCGTAAGCAGCCCTGCTGAGGGATTTTATCACTATTTAAATCCAGATCATCTTAACCTGAGAGCTTCATAGTGAGAACAGCTTTAATTCACTCTGCTTTGCTGTTGAGATGATGTATTAGAAGATTCTCTCTCTGCTGAGCTGCTATTATATCACAGTATGTTCCATCCTCCTTTGCCCAGCACCACAAGTTCTGCCTGTGTTCAGTTCTCTATTTACTGTCAGTCTTTTGTATGTATTTGCTGAACTGTGTTGTCTGCACTGTGTTTATTGTATTTGTGTTGCACTTGTGTTGCTGTGTTGGTTCCATTTCACTGTGTACTGGTATAGAGCCGGAATGACAGTAAAGCCTCTTGAACTGAAAGTGAGTAGCTAGTGTAGGTGATGTTAACTACTAGCAGCTCAGAGTTTATTTATACCGAGGTTAATTTTATTTCCCTGCATGTAGCTTCTGTGTGAGCCATTGCAGTGCCTCACTGTAAACCAGCCAATCAGAGCAGAGCTCATCAGAATATTCATGAACCCCCCAAAAAAGTCAAACCAGCTCATTTCATTCTTGGGCCGTATCACAGGCTGCAAATGGATGTGTAGAACCACATCTGGGCTTTTTTCACCCTGAACAAAGACACACCCCTTTTGTACTGAGATCAGAGAACAATATAAATACTGAATAAATGCATAATTATGGCTCTTTTCATTGCTGAATAAGAAGCTGATAATGAAAAGTTTGTTCAGGCAAAGGTGTCCGTCAGTGGACACAGCTGTTTGCTTTTACCACTGACCGTATTTTCACCTCTGGATCAGATCCTGCGTTATGACACCACTGAGGAGCTGTCCAGCGGCTCATCACTGAACTATTCAGTTTTTCAGCGTTTTGTTTTATTGCAGCATATTTTGCCTTTAAAGCTCAGCGTCCTCATATAAGCACGTCCTCACAGAGACGCGGCAGCTGGGAGGCAGAAGGCAGCAGAAAAGTAGCTCCTCATGGCAGAAAGAAATGATGATGAGTTGCTGTTGTTTCAAAAATACATTTAACAAATACGTTTTTTGGCCATTTTCATATTTTGCAAAAATATGTTTAAGTAAGTCTGGAATGTATTCGTTTCCATGTAAGTGCACAGTGTGTGAGGTGAGTGATCGCAGTTGAAGGCAGAGTGCTTCAAATTAATCAGTGCTGTACTTTACTCTCCTGTGGCTTTTGTTCTGGTGCCAGTCCTGCTTTGAAAACATGAAAATACCTCAAACTCTTGATCTGCTGTAACGGGAAAGTGTGTCCCACACTGTAAGAGGGTGGACGGACACAGTTGAAAAGCTGGTAGTTAAACAGTGTGTTAGACAAAATGCCACTTTTCATCACTCATTTTCACTCACAGACCAATTTACTGAATTTTCCTTCATTTCTCTTTTGTTATCCTTTGTAAATTAGTTTAGTAAATCATTTTAACTGCCAAAGCATGAATAAAGCTGGTCACACAGCTGTAACTGATCTAACACAGAGTCAGCAACAGAATCATGTTATAGTTCAGTTTAGTTCCTTTTCCAAAATAAAACAGATGTAGAATCAGATGATGAATCAGACAGTTCTAGAGAACAGGCAGACACTATAGTGTAGGCAGATAATGGAGTGGAGGCGTGGCCATGCAGAGTGGCAATCAGAGGATCTTGGGAAGCACCGTGTTAATGTAGTATAGACATTACTTGTAAATAAGTTGTTGTTTTTAGCTTATTGAGGCAATGATGTGTTGATTGTGTGGGTAGTTGGTGCAGTGGAAGTGTGTACCATCAGAAAGAAGTGACCTGCCTGCTATCCCTGCTGACTTAGTTTCAACAAAGCTGACTGCTTGTTCCTATTGCTGCCTGTTTAAGAAACAAGCATTCACTTTAAAGCCTAACTTCACTTTAAAACACCTTCTTTTGCTGATGCCACACTGGTGTCAGAAGTGAGATAGCACTGCCCCAGCAGACTGGAAAGGAATGGTGCTTCCATGAAGTCAAGGTGGACAGCGGAGAACACTGAGCTCAGTGTCAATACAGAAACACAAGAAGGACAGGAGCTGACTGGAGGGAGGACTCTGGCCAGCGAGGACCTGCCAGCAGAGCCACGTGAAGGCCAAGTGGCACTGACAGGAGCCTTCCAGGCTTTGAGCAGGTGCTGGCAGTGTGGTTGGCTGAGGACAAGAATCAAGAGGGAGCACCGCTGCTGTTGCTGCCACTCCCAGTAGCAATGGGACTTGATGCAACAGGCTGCAAGGAGATCTGCCCCACATGAGGAAGAGGACAGCACACCAGTACAGCTCACCTTGAAGGGGGGGGTGCTATCTAGCATCCTGCTTCTAGCATGACACCTGTGAGAACACAGGAGGCATGGCCATGCAGAACGGCTGAGTGAGGAGACTCTTGGGAGACACCATGTTTGTGGTAGGAGAGACATTTATAGTAAATGAGTTGTTGTTTGTAGCTTAATGAGGTGCTGATGTGTATTTCATGCTGGGTTGTGGGGCAATTACTGCAGTGTTCCTACCAGGGGCAGTCATGGGCAGGGGCAGTCAAGAGCTGGTGCGGTCATAGGCTAGAGGTTAGGCAACTAGCCTTGTGACCGGAAGGTTGCTGGTTTGATCCCCAGAGCTGACAGCACACGACTGAGGTGTCCTTAAGCAAGACCCCTAACCCCCGACTGCTCCCTGGGCACTGCGGATTGGGCTGCCCACTGCTCCGGGCAAGTGTGCTCACTGCCCCCTTGTGTGTGTGCTCACTAGTGTGTATGTGGTGTTTAACTTCATGGATGGGTTAAATGCGGAGGTGAAATTTCCCTGTTGTGGGACTAATAAGGGTCACTTAATCTTAATCATTTAACAGTGTGGCTACACGTGACTGCCTGCTATCTCGGCCATTTCAGCAGTGCTGAGCGGTGGCTCTTCATTGCTGCCTGTTTCACCTTTAAAGTGCAATGATTCCCATGTCTCCTGTGGCTGCAGCTACAGTATACTGTCAAGGAAATTTCAGGCCAAACCAATCTCGGATCTCAAACTGCCTTCAGGAGCTGCAGCTTTAGACAGTGGAACAAAGAACTCCAGATCAGTTACTGTAACACCTACACGGAGCAGCTCTTGGATGTAAGAGGCTGATTTGTAGGATTTTCAGGATGTATTAGTGACAGCAGGGAACAAAGGCTGTAGATGAAAACTGTCTTCAATAATCTCTAATTTCTTGTTCTCAAAACAGGAAAAAACACTGTTACATTTGTGAAAACCACAGCTGAAAACCTCCCTCTGCTTCAAAACCCACATGACAGAAGTGGAAGTTTCCGAAACATTGACATTTCCAAAGTACTCAGTAGAACGTACTGGAAAACATTAGGAACAAGGGGAACTATCAGCATAATACAGATGTTTTACAGACAGGAAGTGGGATGCTTACACCATTAAAATCCCAACATCCTTACATACTAAAGCTGATTATTCAGTAGCTACAGGGACTCCAGTGCAAACTGGCTGAGCTATTCTTATGTTATAGATGTATAATAAAACATTGGGCCCATCATTTTAGTGGTTAAACTGAATGAAGATCAAACACAGCTTGTGATTTAAGTTAAGTGATACTTTTTTGATCCCACAACCAGGGAAATTCCACCTCCGCATTTAACCCATCCGTGAAGTGAAACACCACATACACACTAGGGGGCATTGAGCACACTTGCCCGGAGCGGTGGGCAGCCCTATCCACGGTGCCCAGGGAGCAGTTGGGGGTTAGGTGTCTTGCTCAAGGACACCTCAGTCATGAACTGTCGGCCCTGGGGATCGAACCGGCAACCTTCCAGTCACAGGGCCAGGTCCCTAACCTCGAGCCCACGACTGCCCCTTGTTTAAAGCAATTTGTGCACTTAATGTACTGCGGAGGGATGTGTTTGTGCATAAAGATCTATGGAAACATGTAAGATGATGTTTCTCAAAGTCACAGATCCCAAACAAACATGACAGAGTCTACAGTTTCACAACAGAGAGCCAAAGGGGTGTGGAAGCTCTTTTGTGAAACAAAGTCAGATGACTTTTCCTCATAGTAAGCAACGACTTCTGTTTTCTTCAACTACAGCAGCCTTTCTTCAACTAACATGGCCAATGATCCTACCAAATATGAGCATATCAGACAGAAGCTCTGTGAAATTGAGAGGTTTTTGATAACCTTGAGCAGTGAGGCGTCTGTTCACAGCCTGGTAGAAGCTGTAAGACCTGCCAGTCTTTCAAAGGTTATTCAAGCTGTAAAGAAGGTGTCAGGCTGTGATGAAGAAAGAAAAGTGACATACGTCGAAGCAAAACCGGTGTTAGCATCGCCGTTGCTCACCACCGCTGTGAGTACAGGATTAAAGTTTGATGCTGAATTTCTGCTAGACTGATGCTATATTTCTTCTAGACTGGTAAGGAGGAGGAGCATTGCAGAGGGAGGAGGAGGCACCGTGCATTTTCATGTTTCTTATGATGAGTGTTGGGTTGATGCAGTTACAAATTAGCAGGTCACTGTAATCGCATTACAGTTGTCTCTAATGCAGTGATGTGATGTTAGAATTATGGTTTCTAATAATCCATTCTTGCGCATAAATTGATTGACCTATTTTTATGTGACTTTGGCCAGAGTTTGTGCAGGAGACAGAAATGGCAGCTTTTGAGGGGTGGGAAGGAGAGCCGGTTGTGCCAAACCAACAGGCTGAGTGTCTGATAAGACTGACCTGCCTCAGCTGTGAGCCTGTCACAGTCATTGCATAACTGCGTTTATGAGCACATTATGAATAAACAAAATGTGAGCTGAATGCAGTTTCATTAACTGACTCGAATGCATGTAAACAGAAGAGGGAGGAAAACTCTTGGAGACACGTCCTGTCCCGAGTCTCACCACTAGACCTTCGACTTCCACAGTGATGTGTGTTCATTTCACCTTAGGCTGTTTCTTCACCAGCTGGCAGCGACGGAGCTTCCCCAGCAATTACTGACACACCAATCAATCATCAATCTGAAATTTTCATAAGTGTGACTGAAATCTCAGTCAGCCGGAACGATGTCTGTGACGATGCAACATTTCACATTTACTGAACGCCATGGTTCTCAATCTGGGGGTGACTTTGGGGGTACGTTAAAAAATAGTCTGACATTAATTCTGACTTTCATTTAATTTCTGTAAATCAGCTGCAGTTTCACAGGTACTTCCTGCAAACAGGCGACACCGTCAGCTTCCAGCACAGGATGACCTGGAGTTCAAGAGTACAGTAAAGCAAGGCCAGTTTATTTATGCACAGTGGCAGCTCAGAGTGCCTCATATAAACAGAGACAGTAGATAATAATACAGATTATAGCATCCAGAGATGCTGCGCCTCAGAAAGGCCTTTATGGGACTGTTACAGAGACATGAAGAACCTGAGTGAGGAAGAGCCAACATTTACCACTTTAGCACCGAATAGCTGCTGAAACTGAACGTCCAAACTCTAGCCTCTAAACTGACATCCAGTCATCAGGACACTCCTGCTAACCAACCTTCAGAACTTCCAAAGAGCTGAAATGGCTTATGAGAACATTCAGATATTATAAATTACAAGATGTATATGGATCTATATAGAAACGTTTTGAAAAGGGTTCTATGTAGCACCAAAAAGGGTTCTTCTATTGTATACAAGCTTGACATAGTAACAACCAGAGAACCCTTTTTGGTGTTATGCAGAACCATATACAACGCATTCTCTATTGATCTGATGGAAGCCTCACTCAGACGATCCTCATTAATCCAGTTTGTTGCTACTATGTTCAGATTCTGTTTATACTGTTTATCAGCTGTAAATAAAAAAACAAATATTCATTAAAGCATCATTTACAAGCAGCAGCTAAAAGTTAATAGCTTTTCTAATACATGGCTACATAGACAATAATAATAATAATAATAATTTGAGTGACAGTTCAAATCCTGCTGTTGTAAAAGTTTCCAGCGTTTTTAATGATAGTTCTGGAACAGAACGATGTCGACTTGTGTGGTGTGAAGCGTCTATAAAAGAAGAAAAGAGCGGATTGAGTTCCTCACGCTGAAAACATCCGCTCCACATCAATAATAACACTTAATTAATATCAGAGGCGACAGATGGCTGTGAAACACTTAGATCCGCATAATTTTAACAGCTCACTGTGAGAGAAATGTTATACTTATACTTAATAAACAGGATTCATTCTGAGCTCTGTCACAAACAAACAGCCTCCTGATACACACAGTGTTACAGGCAGCAGCAAGCAGTGATGGGTAGACTAATGGACTGATGAATTTATAGATCTATTTATAGATTATAGATTAATGAGCAGTAGAATGTTGTGTGTGTGTGTATGTGTGTGTGTATGTGTGTGTGTGTGTGTGTGTGTGTGTGTGTGTGTGCGTGTGTGTGTATGTGTCACTGCTGTCAGGTCAAAACCTCATATCTCCAAATTAGTAACTTTACAGGAGAAGGAAAAAACCTACTGTACCTTTAATGCAAGTCAATGGAACCAGAATTTTCTACCAAGTCATTTTGAGTAAATTTCTTTTGCTCCATTCATCATGAAATTTATACACAATGTAAAGAGCAACAGGCGTTTTCTAATTATACCAGAAAGTAAGAAATGACAAAACTCTGATCCACTCACACCAGCTGAAAAAACACATTAACACACCACCAGTCAGTGTTACTGCAGTCCTGAGAATGATCACCACTCA
Organism: Pygocentrus nattereri; assembly: GCF_015220715.1. Classification (NCBI taxonomy): domain Eukaryota; kingdom Metazoa; phylum Chordata; class Actinopteri; order Characiformes; family Serrasalmidae; genus Pygocentrus; species Pygocentrus nattereri. Next base: position 26,604,876 of record NC_051217.1, on the reverse strand, counting down.
AATAGTACCTGCTCTGTGAGGGTCCATGGGGGTCGTGACCACTGAAGAACAGGGTAACAAAGTATCAGTGAAAAAGATGGACTGCAGTCGGTAACTGTAGAATTACAAAGTGCACCTATACAGTAAGTGGAGCTGATAAAATGGACAATGAGTGTAGAAACAAGGAGGTGGTCAGAATGTTCTGCCTGATCAGTGTAAAATCTGTGTGTAGATAGATAGACAGATAGATAGACAGACAGACAGACAGACAGCTAGATAGAGACAGCTAGATAGAGACAGCTAGATAGACAGACAGCTAGATAGACAGACAGACAGAGAGACAGCTAGATAGAGAGTGAGAGATAGATAGATAGATAGACAGACAGACAGACAGATGGATAGACAAACAGATAGCTAGCTAGATAGACAGAGATAGACACATAGATAGACAGACAGACACACAGACAGCTAGGTAGACAGACAGACAGATAGACAGGCAGAGAGACAGCTAGATAGAGATAGATAGACAGACAAATAGACAGATAGATAGATCACAGTTTTGCTATACTTGTCAAATGTAAAAAGGCAGTTTTATAAATGTTGTTTATGAGGGAATCAGAGGACAAACCTGCATCAAGTAATTACCCTGAAGTCCTTAACTGCAGCGTTTGGCTTCACAGAACCTCGTCTCATTAGAGCCTCTTCTCATCAGAACCTTGTCTGATTGGAGCCTCGTCTCATCGGAGCCTTGCCTCATCAGAGCCTTGTCTCATCGGAACCTACCTGTCTTGTGTAATGTTGTATGAAGGGTTTTCTTCCACAACACTCTGCATACCTGCCTCATGTTTACCACCCCCAAAACCCTAAACGTAACAGACGATCGTAACAAACATTCCACTGCAGAACTGCAGCAGCGAGTGTCCTAAGGTTAAATGGTTAAACAGCGTGATTACAGGAAGGTGATGTAACACAGAGGTAAACAGATCCTGTCACATCTTTTCTTTGTACTTTTGTCAGATAAAGGTTCTAGCGAATCAACAAACCACAGATTCCTGTTTTACTGCAGTCTAAGCAATGTTCTGGCTCTTCCAGCATTAACCCTAATGCTTTTAGATGATTTGTCAATTGACCATCACAGCAGCAGCGGGTCAGGGCTGGTTCAGTCTCTCTGCTGTAGGTAGGCGCTCACTGAGGAGAGACAGTGAAGGAGGCTGTGAGGGAGTGGAGGAGCTGTTAGAGAGACTGATGATCTCCTCTAATCCTTCACCTTTCAGATTGTCCTCTCCCTCCTCACAGCAGAGCTGAGGAACCAGAGCGTCCACCAACAGGTCAGATTTACAGCCCTGCTTTGAAGTGTGAGATCACACAGTTGAAGAAACATCACATAGATCAGGCTCCTAAAACATCTTCAGCTATATTAACACACAAATCTGCCTGTCCAAACTGCCCCCCCACCCACAGCAGGCGTGTTAGAGACTTGGCTATGGGAGTTTTTTCTGCTCATCAGTATGAAAGCACTTCACCCCTACATCCTCATACATCTGTATCTGTGCAAAGAAAAATCAAAACGAACGATGTCTGATGATGAAAGAGCAGAGAACTCCTTAAGGTTCCTTTGGGTCGACCACACAAACAGTAACATCTGGTGAATGTGTACAGCTGTGTGACATGAACACAGAGAATGGTAATGCCGTGCTTATGGATAACTGTGAACAATGGCAGGATGTGCAAGGAAAATGGAATTGGTGTGGGACACCATATATATATATATATATATATATATATATATATATATATATATATATATATGCGCAGAGAAACTGACACAAAAGGGAAAGATTTATCGCTGCAGTCTGAGCAAAACCTTGTATCTCTATTTTTGTCGTTTTTAAGTTTTTGACAATTTGAAAATGCCTGTTGCTCTTTACATTGTGTGTAGTGTGTGTCACTGTGACAATGTATGTCATGTTAAAATTTTCTATTAATTTACATTGAAAGTAAAGAAGGTTTTTACCCTCTCCTGTAATGTCACTATTTTGGAGATGCTTGTTTTTCACTGGACAGTGACGATATGTATATAAAACAAAAATACAAAATACACTGTAGTGAGAATTTTAATGTAATGTAAGTCAATGGAACCAGATTTTGGGTCATTTCTTTTGGTCCATTCTTCAGGAAATTTACAGACGATGTAAAGAGCAACAGGCATTTTCAAACTGTCAAAAACTGAAAAACTACAAAAATGGAGATACAAGGTTTTGTTCTAACAGCAGCAATAAATCTTTCCCTTTTGTGTCACAGTTTCTCTGCCTCACTCTAAGAAAGAAAGGAATCAGCTTTAAAGAGCATTAAAAACCTAATGGGACATTCCATGTTCTAACAGGCTGTTTTATTAGCATGGCACCGGATTCCATCCAAACACAGTATGATTTCCACTTTCAGCCTGTAAGACTCTCCTCATCTTGTTTGTAATTAAATACTTATCAGAGCCTTGACCTGAGCAACGGCACACCAGGACCCTGGACGTCTCAACAAATGAGCTAAAGTTCAAGCAATAAAGACTGAATGACTGAATAATGAAATGATCTGTTCATGCACCAACATCATTTTACTCAGCAAGAAATCTTAAAATCAGGACCAGTGTAGAAATAAGCAGCTCTGATAAGAGTTCAACGGTCAGAAATGAGTAGAAAATGTTACTCTTCAGATCAGACGTGAGATCACTCACTACAGATCAGTACTCAGTGAAATACATTGAATATTAGCAAATAATTATTTTAAGATTCTTAATTTCAGCACATTGAAACGTGAAGGAAGATGTCTGATGGTGAAACAGGTTTAAACCTGTATTTAATCTAGAAGTAGTCCTTAATGTCAAACCAGACGTCTCACAACAGGACAATGACTTCACTGACATCACAGCCAGCACTGAGAGACACTCCACTCAGCATTCATCTCCTGGCAGGTGAAGCATGTTGGACCACTGAACAACAGTTTATTAAACTTGTCTTAACTGAAGCAGCTGAATTTGAGATGGTAGCTGTTTATAGCTGAGTTTGTAGCTCAGCTTTATTTCTGACTAACTGAGGCCTAAAACACAAATTCCTAATCAGTTTAAGGATAAACCATGAACTCAAATAAAGAACCTAGTAAAAGAAGTTTAAAACAAGATCATTCGACTTGTATTTCCAGATTTAATGTTTTAAATCTTGGCAGGCAGAGTTTGCAGTGTGTTTGGGAAAGTTGGTGAAAGTCCCTCTGTGAATATAGACAAAGCAGAAAAAGCAGCCTGTCATTAATTTACTAAACGGTCTCTCCCTGCTCTAGAGCAGAGTTGGGTCTGGACTTGGGCCGAGGGAGGGACTCATTTACATTCAATTCAGCCAAAAAACAAGAGTCCAATTCATTCCGAAACGATGTGGAGACAGGAAACGTGCATGGAAAGAAGCGTTTGAATTGTAAGTGAATGGATGTGAAATGAGACCGTAAACTCTGAACAAAGTCAACTCTTCTATGCCTGCTGTTGTATTTTTATATTGTGCTATTATACACTATATTGCCAAAAGTATTCACTCACCCATCCAAATCATTGAATTCAGATGTTCCAGTCACCATGGCCACAGGTGTATGAAACCAAGCCCCTACCTAGGCCTGCAGACTGCTTCTACAGACATTAGTGAAAGAATGGGTTGCTGTCAGGAGCTCAGTGAATTCCAGCATGGTACCGTGACCGGACGCCACCTGTGCAGCAAGTCCAGTCATGAAATTTCCTCACTACTAAATATTCCACAGTCAACTGTCAGTGGGATTATAACAAAGTGGAAGCAATTGGGAATGACAGCAGAGGTCACCAACTTTCTGCAGAGTCAATCAATACAGACCTCCAAACTTCATGTGGCCTTCAGATCAGCTCAAGAACAGCGCAGAGAGCTTCATGGAATGGGTTTCCATGGCCGAGTAGCTGCATCCAAGCCTTACATCACCAAGTGCAATGCAAAGCGTGGAATGCAGTGGTGTAAAGTGGCGCCACTGGACTCTAGAGCAGTGGAGACGTGTTCTCTGGAGTGACCAATCATGCTTCTCCGTCTGGCAAACCAATGGACGAGTCTGGGTTTGGCGGTTGCCAGGAGACGGTACTTGTCTGACTGCATTATGCAGAGTGTAAAGTTTGGTGGAGGGGGGATTATGGTGTGGGGTTGTTTTCAGGAGTTGGGCTCAGCCCCTTAGTTCCAATTAAAGGAGCTCTTAATGCTTCAGCACCAAGAGATTTTGGACAATTTCAAGCTCCCAACATTGTAGGAACAGTTTGGGGATGGCCCCTTCCTGCTCCAACATGACTGCGCACCAATGCACAAAGCAAGGTCCATAAAGACAAGGATGAGCGAGTTTGGTGTGGAAGAACTTGACTGGCCTGCACAGAGTCCTGACCTCAACCCAAAAGAACACCTATGGCATGAATTAGAGCGGAGACTGCGAACCAGGCCTTCTCATCCAACATCAGTGTCTGACCTCACAAATGCGCTTCTGGAAGAACGGTCAAAAATTCCCATAAACACACTCCTAACCCTTGTGAAAAGACTTCCCGGAAGAGTTGAAGCTGTTATAGCTGCAAAGGGTGAGCCAACATCATATTAAACCCTATGGATTAAGAATGGGATGTCACTCAAGTTCGTATGCGTGTGAAGCCAGATGACCGAGTACTTTTGGCAGTAGAGTGTTTCTTATATTGTGCTATTATATTTGCTCTGACTGCTCACAGAGTGTTCTGAATTATGTATTGAGCAATAAGCGTGAGCTGAGCGTCTCACGCCGCTCCAGCAGTTTCTGGCCACTGAATCACTTGGCTGGAATCTACATGACTGAACGTCTCAATGTCTTTATGGCTGTTTTTGCAGGATCTTACTGTGTGTGGCTCACTCCGTAACCCCCCCCCCCCCCCCCCCAATAACCACACCCATTAAGTAGAGCACGGTCTGTTCTGAAAGATCTGGCTGTAGTGCTGTTTGTTTAGCACTTTTACCTTCGTGCGTTTTGGCTGAATCGTGCTTGCTGACATTTTAAAGCCCATTTATCTAAATCAGTGCATGAAATGCGGCTCAAAGAATTTCACAGAAATAAAGAATGAAAAATTACAAGAACGAAGAGTAAAACACTGAAAGCTGGAGCTCATGAACTTGAACTCAAAAGCAAAAATGATAGAGTGAAGAATCCCAGACATAAAAAGCTCATTTAGTAAAACAGAAATACAGAATTAAAAACAGACTTAATAAAACCCCAAAAACCAAACAGAGAAACTATGAAAGTGAAGGGCTGAATAGGAAGGAAAGTCAGATGTTTACATTTAGAAAAGCACAAATAAGATCATATTAAACGGAGAGAAAAATAATGAGGTGGTCAGACTTTCTGACGGCACTTGTTACCTTAGTTTGGTCAATATTCCCAATATTTCTATTTATGGGTTTGTGGGAAGAATAGTACAAGACATTGACATTTTCACTTGTTTTAAGTAATTTCTTCCTTTGTCGTGATCGTATTCCTCTGCAGAGCGATCCGCAAATGAAGTGAGCTCATGCTGTGTTTGAGTGAAACTGGGAAAAACCAAATTTCCTACTAGTAAATTGCATTTAAACAGCCAAATAAAACTGTATTCACATTCTAGATGAGGGTTTCTAATTCTGTAGAGTTTCTGTTCTAGTGCGGTTCTGCGCTCTTCCTCACAGTAACTGAGATCTTCCTTGTCTCTTCTTCTGTAGAGTCTCTGTTCTAGTATGGTTCTGCACTCTTCCTCACAGTAACTGAGCTCTTCCTCGTCTCCTCTTCTGTAGAGTCTCTGTTCTAGTGCAGTTCTGCGCTCTTCCTCACAGTAACTGAGATCTTCCTCGTCTCCTCTTCTGTAGTGTCTCTGTTCTAATGCGGTTCTGCGCTCTTCCTCACAGTAACTGAGATCTTTCTCATCTCCTCTTCTGTCTTCAGTGTGAGGAATGAGGAACACTCTTCACTCCAAACTCTTGGGAAACTGGGTGAGTTTTCAGGTTTTCAGATCTACTGCAGCTCATTGGAAAGTTTTATAGAGGAATCCGGGCAGAGTTACAGTTTCTAGACTATGAAGGACCAACTGGGTGAACCCGTCTGCTATAGCGCCACCCTTAGGCAGAGCAGTGCTGCAGGTCAAGCTAGATAAGACCACCAGAGACTGAAGCTGATTGTGAGGGAAGCAAATAAATAATGAGCTTTACTGAGTCTGGATTTTTACCCTAACAGACAAAATACCGTCCTAATTTTCGTGGACCCACCAGAATTTTCCAAGAGGTTATTTAGGGGTCTGTGATCCCCCTTTATTTTACACCTTGAATACACTCCTCCTGATGTTTCACTCGTCCACTCATGAACTTCTGGTGGGAACCACATTGTAGAGACATGTGACTTCATGTAACACCATTCCAGCTGGGTTGTGGTATAAAGCTTGTGTTAGTCTGTTCAGTGATGCATGTCTGCCCACTGCAGGTGTGGAACTCACACTACTGTATTTAAAATTGTTTCAAAACACAATGTTTATAAACACATTTCTAAAAAAAGAAAAAGCTGTTTTCCTGTGGAACTTCATGCTTTCTAGTTGGCAGCGAGGAGGTGATTCATGCATTCTCCATATGTGGTGCATAATTTTGGCCTTTCTGCCAGTGAGTAACAGTAAACTTAGCACCTTCTCTCTCCGAGCTCCTGCAATCCTTCTTGCCCTCTCGGCTCCAGGGCTGCGGTACTGGTGGTCCCTAAGACCAGAGTGGGGTCAATGGGAGCAGACTCTTAAAAAAGATGGTGTTTCAAGAGTTCTTAAGTAAAGACAAAGGTTCTATGGAGCCACGAACACTCAAAGAACCATTTACATGACTAAATGGTTCTCTGCATGGTGAAACGGTTCTCCAGATTGATGCTGAAAGTGTTGTCTATAGTTCTACACAGCACCAAAAAGCTTGATGTCTTAACAACAGCAGAACTGTTTTTGTGCTACATAGAATAAAATGTTACAGAGCTGAATGTGAATACAGTGTTATAGATTGTGGTTCCATGGACGTCACTGCAGGCCCGCCTGCACTGGAGGACATCGGTGCAACCTCCGGGCTCCCTGGGGGTGCATGTGAGCACGTGTGTGTGGACAGCTGAGCCTGGACATCTGTGGTACATGGTGGTGGGCAGGAGTTACCCCTCCCCACCGCTCCCCGCTGCTCGCCGACTACGCCCCCCCCCGGGGTATGGGTGCCTGTGGGACCCTGGGTGCATGGCTGGACATCTTGGCGTGGTCCCTGCCCTGCTTCCTTGGCGGTTGTATCCTGGGGGTGGTTTGGGCCTCTTTGGCGTGGGGGGGGGTCCTGCCGGGGGTCGGGCCGGTCTCGGGCGCTTGGGGCCTCGGGGGCCGCATGCTCGGCTCATGCTGGGGATGTTGGCCTGCCGGGGGGGTGGGCTGCTCATTGCCTCTGGCTCTCTGGTCTCTTGCCCTTTGTCTGTGGGCGCTCCATCTGGGGCCTCCATTCTTCGTCCTCTGGGGTGTGCGCACGGTGGCTGTCGGAGCGTGTGGCCTCAGGTCTCCTGAGTTCCTAATGGGCTGTGGATGGTCCGGGTCCCCCGGGTCCTTCCCTATCTGTCTCTGGACCACGGGGGCATGGTTGCGGCTTCTTGCCCTCATTATTGAGCACATTCCATGACACATGACACGTGGACGCGTATACACACATATACACATTCCTGCAAACAGGGCCTCTGGATGTTCTGAGTTCCATGTGCTGGGTCTTTTGAATTTCCCCGGGCCTCTGGATGTTCTGAGTTCCATGTGCTGGGTCTTTTGAATTTCCCCGGGCCTCTGGGTGTTCTGAGTTCCATGCGCTGGGTCTTTTGAATTTCCCCGGGCCTCTGGGTGTTCTGAGTTCCATGTGCTGGGTCTTTTGAATTTCCCCGGGCCTCTGGATGTTCTGAGTTCCATGTGCTGAGTCTTTTGAATTTCCCCGGGCCTCTGGGTTTTCTGAGTTCCATGTGCTGGGTCTTTTGAATTTCCCTGGGTCTCTGGGTGTTCTGAGTTCCATGTGCTGGGTTGTTCAAATTTCCCCGGGTCTCTGGATGTCCCGACCTCCTGGGGCTTTGTTTCTACTGGGTCTCCCAGTGGCCAACGGGGGTCTTTTGACTCGCAGAGAATGTTGGGAGACCATAAAAATTGAGTGTTTAAGTGTGGGCCAAATAGGTTCATGAGGTGCACTGGGTTCCTGGTGGGTCTTTTCCCCGGGTCTGTTCCCCGGATGATTTGATTAGTGAAGGCCGAAAAAGGCGTGTGGTAATGGGGTAGCGTATTTTGGTGTACCGGTCCCTGGGCATTGTGCATCTCGGGCCCGGAGTAAGATAGAGAAGCGGGGTTTTTTGCGTCTGAATGGGGCTTTGGAGTGTGTTAAGTGGGTATGGGTCTTTTTTGGGTGTCCGGTAAGATGCATGCTGAAAGCGTGTTTGAAGTATAGGGGGGTAAAGCATTATATCTTGGAGCCAGAATAAAATATCGACTAGGGGTTTTTACTGGTGATAGGGCTGGGTCTTAGATGCGTGGAGGTGAATTTTGGTGTTTGTGGAGGTTTTTGGAGCCCCCCGGTAAGCGTTCAAAGTGAAACGGCGAGTCCCGGGAGTTTTGAACTTTGTGGGGCTGGTTCTCCGGGGAGTTTCGATTTGTTGCTGGTATCGTTGTAAAGGTAAGCTCCGGGGGATAGATCGATAAAAATTTGGTTTGGCTGGGAGTAAGGAGGTGGAAGTTGTAGCCGGCGAAAGTTTGTGAAAATGTGTCCGGGAATGGAGGCTCGTTTCTCAGCGTATGTTTGAGGTGGACAATGGGCACCTTCTGATTTGGAAGCGGGCTTCCGCGAGGTTTCGAACGATATATGACTCGCGGGGGTATCTTTTGAATTCACTCGGGGGTGCCAGGCTCCTTATTTTGCCCCCTGTCCCTGGAACTCCGGTTCGGTGGGAGGTAGTGGTTCGGTTCAAGTGGTGTTTGTAAGAGGGGATGGAGATAAGCGATGGGTGAAAATTTGGTCCCGCTACATGGTTGTCTCGGGAAGTTATTAAGACGCAAAGTCGGGAAAGTGCGGTTTCCTCCGAATCCGGCCATAGTGCACCAAAATGGGCTGCGGAGGGCTTCGGCGAGAGACATGGAGGTAAAATTGGCGAAAAATTTCTAAGTACGAAAAATTCGCCTAGTTGCATGCGTCCAGGCTGTCCGAGGTGGACTTTGGTGCACTTTGGTTCGGATCCGAAAAATGAGGCCGAAGTCCCTGGAGGTTTTTTTTTTTTAAGCTGAAAAAAAAAAGCGCTCTGAAAAATTCGCATAGATGCTTGTTTCGGAGCGAAACCGGCAAAAAAAAAAAACTGAAATTTTTATAAAAGTTATTTTTCAATGTTGGTCTCCCAGTCTTTTAGGTCTCCCAACGGTTTTCTCAAGAACTGAATGTCCCTTGGTCTCCCAGGGTTTAGGGGGGTCTGGGGCCTTCTATGTCGAAAAAGTTCGCCCACATGTTTCTTCCATGCTGCGCGCCCTACTCGCGTATCCGAAGAGGTGCACCTTTTTCGGGTAGGTCCGCCATGGGGCCTCCAGGTGACACTGGAAAGTCCAGAGGGGTACCATCGGGGTTTTGGGAAACGGGTTTTTCAGAAGTAATCTCGGGATCCAAGCACTTTTTGTGACTTTATGAGAATTTTTCTAAGTCCACATAATGGTGAGAATAGGAAAATTTTCTAAGTCCACATTATGGTGAGAATAGGCAGAACTGGAACTTGGATAAGCACGGGCACCCGAGCTGAATTAAACCCAGAAAGACAGTTTCTCAAGGCAGCCTTAAAATCCCATATCTCCCACCATCCCCTGGAGGCCAAAGAGTGCAGACTCTTTGAAATCAAAGACCCGAAAGATGGTGTTCCTTGTCGGCTACGGGCGTTCCGAGGCCCGCGGATGACTCTGGCTGGTTCCTTTGAGCTCCATGCTCTAATTTGACACGGACAAAGTGTTTTAAGTGTCCGAAAGATGGTGTTCCTTGTCGGCTACGGGCGTTCCGAGGCCCATTGATGACTCTTGCTGGTTCTTTTGAGCTCCATGCTCAAATTTGACACGGACAAAGTGTTTTAAGTGTCTGAAAGATGGTGTTCCTTGTCGGATACGGGTGTTCCGAGGCCCGTTGATGACTCTTGCTGGTTCTTTTGAGCTCCATGCTCTGAATTTAACACGGACCTGGTGCGTAAAGTGTCCGACAGATGGGGTTAATGTCGGATACAAACTTTGGCTCACCCCGCTGATTGATCTTGGTGGTTCCTGAGCTCCATGCTCAGAAAAAGTCCACATTATGGCGAGAATAGGAAATATTTCTAAGTCCCACATTATGGGTCTTTTGCAGTTCCCCGGAGGTATGGATGTTATGACCTCCAGAGAGATGGGTCTTTCGCAGTTCCCCGGAGGTATGGATGTTATGACCTCCAGAGAGATGGGTCTTTCGCAGTTCCCCAGAGGTATGGATGTTACGACCTCCGGGGTTTAGGCCACTGCCCGGCGCAAAGTTCTGCACTGCTATGGGCTAGTGTGTCCTCCCCAACTTAGCGGGCTGGCCTCAGTGTGCTCTGGGTCTTGGCAGATCCTCCAAAGAAGTTTATGATGCAAGGGCCGGGGGGACTCTCGATAATGTTATCCCCCCCTTTCTGATCGAATCGAGATCCTAATCGAGAGTTAGTGACGGCTCTCCATAAATGTGATTCCCGAAAGATGGTGGTGCATGGTCGGATTGAAAGTGTCCCTTATCCCCTGCGGGGGTCACTTTTCCCAAGCTTTGCTTGAAGAGCTCCGTGCTCTTCGAGGTGACAGCGGGGGGTTATTGATAGCGTATGTCGAAGCCGGGACTCGCTGGCCCACGATGTGTCTTTTGGCTGGATGGTTCCCAGTGGGGTTAAGTGATGGCAATCGATGGAGATCGATTGGCATACCGGGCCCGCCAGGGGTTTTAGGCCACTGCCCCGCGCAAAAGTCCCGCGCTGCTATGGGCTTGTGTGTTCCTCCCCGCCTTTGCGGGCCAGCCTCAAGGGGAAGGCATCCGTCAGGGGCCTTAGCCCCGACTTATCTTAGAAGCGACGCCAAACAGGTCCATTTTTTTAACAGTGCGTCTTACCCACGGGGGGAATGCTGTAAGCGTGGCTCCGGAGGTTTTTCGTTTCGGTGGGGTGGTTGAAAATGTTCCATCGTCCCAGACCCAAAACGAAAATCTATCCACTACTCTACAGCCGCCCCTCCGGCTTTATCTGAGCGCCCGGTGTCGGAAGCCTAAAGGAGCTGTTGTTTGCTGGTTTCTCCCCTGTGAATCAAATTTGTTTCCTGGTTATAAAGTAAGTCCCTCCTCGGTCGGAACCAGATCCACCGACCTTGGGAAACCATCTACTGGCGTCTGTGGCGCGGGTCCGCGACACGCACCGTTGGGTGTTATGCACGGAGAGAGGTCTGGGCCCAGGCCTGGGACAACACACACAAACCCCTACTGACCCAACACACATTAACCCCTACTAACCCAACATTCACTAACTCCTATTGACCCAACACACAATAACCGCTATTGACCCAACACACAGTAACTCCTACTGAACCAACACTGAATAACCCCTACTGACCCAACACACAAACCCCTACTGACCCAACACACAAACCCCTATTGGCCCAACACACACTAACCCCTACTGACCAACCCCTACTGACCCAACATTAACTAACATCTACTGACCCAACACACACTAAACCTTAGTGACCCAACACTCTCTAACCCCTACTGACCCGATACACACTAACCCCTACATACTTAAAATGTCATCATTTTATGCAGGTAGGCTAAGGTGGTGTTAGAAGTCTTGCCCAAGGACTCTTCTTGTATAGTCTAGGGTGCTTGCCCTGGTGGGGGATTGAACCCTAGTCTACAGTGTAGAAGGCAGAGGTGTTAACTACACTAACCAACCACACTAACATATTAACCCCTACTTACCCGACACACACTAACCCCTACTGACCAACCCCTGCTGACCCAACACACACTAACCCCTACTGACCCAACACACACTACTCCCTACTGACCCAACACCCACTAACACCTACTGACCCAACACATAAACCCCTACTTCCCCGACACACACTAACCCCTACTGACCAACCCCTAATGACCCAACATTAACTAACCTCTACTGACCCAACACACACTACCCCCTACTGACCCAACACACACTAAACCCTAGTGACCCAACACTCTCTAACCCCTACTGACCCAACACACACTAACCCCTACAGACCAACCCCTACTGACCCAACACACACTACCCCCTACTGACCCAACACAAACTAACCCCTACTAACCACACACTAACCCCTACTGACCCAACACACAAACCCCTACGTTATGTTTAGGGTCATTGTGAGCTTCTGGACAATGATTGCTTCATAAAACAGTTTTCTGATGGTGAAGTGCAGCATGGTCTCTCTATGCACTGAAGACATTATAGTGTTCGGATAGCTGAGGGGCAGAGTGTGGGGAATAGCTGGGGATCAGGGTGGGAGAACAGCCGGCAAGGAGAGGGTGAAGCAACATCCGGGGGAGGGAACAAAAGGGCCAGTGAGGGGGAACAGCCAGAACAGCCACACACTGACAAGGAGTTTTATAGAGCGTTGTGCTGAGTAATGATTGAACACCACTACAACTCTTTACTGGCTCTGAATTCATAGGACACTGTACACTGTTCCAGTATTCTACTCCACCTCTCTTCTATTTCTTATTCACTGCACTATTTGTTCTCTAGTGTGTGATCTATATTATTTCTATGCAATATTATATAACTCCCAGCGGTCATCGGGCGGAAGGGCAGGATACACCCTGGACAGGTCGCCAGTCCATCACAGGGCAGACAGACAGACACAGACAGTCACTCACACACTCACACCCAGGGGCAATTTAGCATGTCCAATTGGCCTAACTGCAAGGGAGAAGCGGATGAATGGATTATATAACTATAAGCTATCCAAGAAATGTGCGATAACTAACTGCTGCCTCACTTGTCTATTGTCTGTTTAGAATATATAGTTTTATCGGCCTATTCTTTATATTTTTTTTAGGCAAGTGTATATATGTACATACTATTTTATATATTTTAGCCATATGATTAATTATTTTGTGTGTAAAGTGCCATTGGATTGCTGCTCAATTTCGTTGTCCACTGTGCAATGACAATACAGGCATCTTATATTACACACAGTGAGTGATACAGTCTGATATTTCCTGTGTGTGTGTGTGTGTGTGTGTGTGTGTGTGTGTGTGTGTGTTTGTGTGTGTGCGTGCGCGCGCATGTCTGTGTGTGTGTGTATGTGTGTGTGTAAGAGAGAGAACGTGTGGTTATGTAAGTTGTTCTGAAAATGATTAATTCATTAAAGGTAAAGTCACACACTCATTTTGGCTCTACTCTGTCAGCTTTTATTGATGTGTTTATCACTCTTCAAATGTGATCTTTGAGGCAAGAAAGAAATGATAAATTAATTAAACCACATCAGATTGAATACAGAACCATCAACCACCTGCATCAGACTGAATCCAGAACCATCAGCCACCTGCATCAGACACCTGCATCAGACTGCATCTGACAATCAACATTACTGACCCCAATCCACCACCATTACTCACCCCAATTCATCACAATTACTGCCCCAAATCCATCGCCATTGCTGACCCCAATCCATCACCATTACTAACCCCAATCCATCACTATTACTAACCGCAGTGTGTCACCATTACTGTCCCCAATATATCACCATTACTACTCCATCACCATTACTAACACCAATCCATCATGATTACTAACCCCAATTCATCACGATTACTAACCCCAATCTATCACCATTACTGACCGCAGTACATCACCATTACCCCAATACATCACCATTACTGACCCCAGTCCATCGCCATTACTGACCCCAATCCATCACCATTCCTAACTCATATTTCTGTAATTTATGACTGCAGATACTTTCACATTATTATTGAACTAATTGATTTATTTATGCGCTAAAATGCCCCTAAAATGAAACAGCAGTGCCTGTGATGTTATTGAAGGCATCATGCGTTTTAATTTTTCTGATGATTTTAACCCTTTGCTTTTGTTTTCTGTCTTTATTCTGTACTTATTTTATTAGTGTTTATTTTGGGTGGAACAGCCCACCTGAACCCCTCTTGGCTTACCCGCCTCAGGTTAAGTGAAGATAAGAAGATTCTCACGACTTTTCAGGTGTAGAAATGTAAATTAATTTGAGAGTCTGCGTCGTTCCTTCAGCATGTGGTCATAGTATGAGGGAAGACTGATGAAAAGGTATGGGACAGAGCTCTGAGAACTTTTTCACTGTGGTAGGACTAACATAGGACTGAGGAACAGAGAAGAGACGGATTGGTGGTGGGGATTGTGACAACTTTGTCATAGGAAATGTGTGTGTGTGTGTGTGTGTATATGTGTATATACATAAAACTTCAGTATTCATTAATGTTGTAACAGGTTCTGCTGAGGGAAATGAGGTGAGGCAGCCATGCATGAAATTTTCAGGAGCCCAAAATTCCTCCCTGTGTGTGTGTGTCTGTGTGTGTTTTGAACTCACAAGAATTTGTGCTTGGACTCATCTTGGAAAAATTTGTCTTTGTCTTAGTAGTGTTTGTTTTGGTCTCCATACTATGTTTACTCAGACTCATGATATCTTAATAGTATTTGTACTCAAAATCATCATATATTGATAGTATGTGTATGCAAACTCATCTTATCTTGAAGAGTATGTGTAATCACACTCATCATATCTTGAGAGTATGTGTAATCACACATCATATCTTGAGAGTATTTGTACTTCATAGAGTATGTTTACTCAGACTCATCGTATCGTAATAGTATGTGTACTCAGAATTAATATATCTTGAGAGTATGTGTACTTAGACTCATCATATATTCAGAGTATCTGTACTCCGACTAATCCTATCTTGAGAGTATTTGTACTCAGACTCCTCATATCTTGAGAGTATTTGTACTCAGCCTCATATCTTGAGAGCATGTGTACTCACACTCATCATGTCTTGACAGTATTTGTACTCACACTCATCATATCTTGAGAGTACTTGTACTCACACTCATCATATCTTGAGAGCATTTGTTATCAGACGCATCACATCTTGAAAGTATGTGTACTCAGACTCATCATATCTTGAGAGTATGTGTACTCACACATCATATCTTGAGAGTATTTGTACTTAGAATCATCATATCTTGATAGTATGTGTATTCATCATATCTTGATAGTATTTGTACTCAGACTTATCATGTGTTGAGAGTATTTATACTCAGACTCATGATATCTTGAGAGCATGTGAGTACATGTACGCATACTCAGATTCACCACATCCTGATAGTATTTTTACTCAGACTCATCATGTGTTGAGAGTATTTATACTCAGACTCATGATATCTTGAGAGCATGTGTACTCAAATTCATCATATCTTCAGAGTATGTGTACTCACACTCATCATATCTTGACAGTATTTGTACTTACAATCATCATATCTTGAGAGTATGTGTACAAAAACATAACTTGAGAGTATATGTACTTAGACTCATCATATCTTGATAGTATTTGTTTTCAGACTCATCGTATCTTCAGAGTATTTGTACTCAGACTCATCATATCTTGAGAGTATTTGTGCTCACACTCTTATCTTTAAAGTATGTGTACTCAGACTCATCATATATGACACTATTTGTAATCATCATATCTTGATTGTATGTGTACTCAGACTCATCATATCTTCAGAGTATGTGTACTCGGACTCATCTTGAGAGTATGTGTACTCAGACTTATCATGTCTTGGGAGTGTGCTCTCTGACTCATCATATCTTGCAAGTGTGTACTTGGACTCATCATATCTTGAGAGTATGTGTACTCACACTCATAAAATCTTGAGAGTACTTGTACTCAAACTCATCATATCTTGAGAGTGTGTACCCAGACTCATCATATCTCGAGAGTATGCATACTCGGACTCATCATATCTTGAGAGTGTGTACTCGGACTCATCATATCTTGCGAGTGTGTACTCTCACATATCTTGGTAGTATTTGATAGTACACTCATTGTATCTTGAGAGTATGTGTACTCACATTCATGATATGTTGAGAGCAATTGTACTCACACTCATTATATCTTGATAGTATTTGTACTCAAACTCATCATTTCTTAATAGTATTTGTGCTCACACATTGTATCTTGATAGTACTTGATAGTACACTTATCGTATCTTGAGAGTAAGTGTACTCAGATTCATTGTATCTTGATAGTATGTGTACTCAGACTCATCGTATCTAGAGAGTATGTGTACTCACACTCATCATATCTTGAGAGTATGTGTACTCACACTCAACATATCTTGAGAGTATTTGTACTCAGACGCATCATATCTTAAGAGTATTTGTACTCACACTCATTATATCTTGAGAGTATGTGTACTCGGACTCATCATATCTTGAGAGTGTGTATTCGGACACATGATATCTTGCGAGTGTGTACTCGGACTCATCATATCCTGAGAGTATGTGTAATCACATTCGTCATATCTTGAGAATATTTGTACTCTCACTCACCATATCTTGAGAGTATTTGTACTCAGATTCATCGTATCTTGATAGTATGTGTACTCAGACTCATCGTATCTTGACAGTATGTGTACTCTAAATCATTGTATCTTAATAGTACTTGATAGTACACTCATCGTATCTTGAGAGTATAAGTACTCAGATTCATCATATTTTGATAGTATTTGTTCTCAGACTAATCATATCTTGAGAGTATGTGTACAAACACATCATATTTTAAGAGTATTTATAATTAGAATCATCATATCTTGATAGTATGTATACTCAGACTCATACCTAGAGAGTATGTGTACTCACACTCATATCATGAGAGTATTTGTACTCACACTCATCATATCTTGACAGTATTTTTACTTACACTCATCATATCTTCAGTGTGTGTACTCACAGTCATCATATCTTGAAAGTATGTGTACTCAGACTCATTGTATCTTTGTAGTATGTGCACTCAGATGCATCGTATATTCAGAGTATTTGTATTCATTCATCGTATCTTGAGAGTACGTGTACTCAGACTCATCGTATCTTGACAATATGTGTACTCAGACTCATCGTATCTTGATAGTATTTGATAGTACACTCATCGTATCTTGAGAGTATGTATACTCACACATCATACCTTAATATTTTTGTACTCACACTCATCATATCTTGATAGTATGTTTACTCACTCATCTTATGTTGAAGAGTATGTGTACTCACACTCATCATATCTTTTTTTAATTGGTTTTTCAAAATTAAGAAACACACAAAAATAAATAAACAGCAATAATAATAATAAATATAGCCGCAAGCGGCGATGAGCGGGTTCAAGCACGTAGAAGCAGTACCAGCCCTTCAGCAGTTTAGCCCATCAGGCCTAAAAAGGCCTCAAGCTGTTTGAATCTTGTTCAGAGGCTGAGCGAATAGAACCGAAGTGATGTCAATTCATCAAAAGGCCTTCAGTTTGCATAAACAACAAGCAGAGGTCTTTACCCACATTATAAGTTTCCATTCATATGTACTGAGCTACACTGGTTTGTAGAACATAGATGTCAGAAGTACATGACCATTGGCAGCATTTCTCACATAGTACCACTTGCACAGTGGACTGGTTCAGTATTTAAGCCATTGACTTGATGTAGGCCATAGAGAGGCCTATTGCAGTCATAATGGTCCCTTTAGGTGTAGAGCAGCTCAGTGAAACTGGGTCAGAATCAGTCAAAAGGCCTCAATATGATATCAGTATTGATCAAGGACTAAAACCATAGACGTTCACCATGTTTTGGTCAGAATGACCTTTTGACCTTTGTATAATAGGCCTTTGTATAGTGAAATCTTTGAACAAATAAGGCAAAATACCAGACAAGCAGTACAATTTTTGACATGACATGCAATTAGAAAGTTGTTCAGGTGAGTGAACTGAGTCATATGGCACCAATTGTTTGTTGATCAACCTTGTAATAACATTGTAATAGCAATTTAATTGATTTTGAAGTGTTTTTGAGTGCTGAAGTGCCCCCTAAGGGCCAATCTGGTTGCATACACCCTTAAAGTCTCATTTTGCAATGATGCTTAAAGTTTGGAGGTGATCTGGCCAATGGTCTTTGAGTTACAGTAACTCAAGTTAGAAATGCCATGACCGCAGTAATTAGTTGACTGGTCCACATAACCCTGAGTAGAAAAGTCAAATTTTTTTTGATAGTTATTTACCTAGAGTTGCCTGAGAGTTATGCTAGGCCAATTTGATAAGTTTGGGTGAAAATCCAGAGACTAGTTTGAAAAGCATGGTTTTCGAACAGTTAACTATTACTAAAAAACAGTGAAGTTTTTTAATGAACATATATTGGCATAATTGTTTGGTATGATGTACTACAATGGATTCATATGGAAATTTCATCAGAATTGTAATACTGCAGTAATGACATGTAATAATATTTACCTGCTTTTTTTCCGAGTATACAACTGCCCACATGTCCGGCTAGACACTGAAGGACGACTGACTGCCGAGCCCCCCTGCTACCCACTTCAGACCAGCTGCCCACGCCTACCACCAACCACCTTGGATGAGCTGCCCACCCTACCCTGATGTTCTCATAGACTCCTAGATATTCCTAATATCAATATTACTGCTGTTAATATTAGTAGTATAATCACTTGTAGGTAGTTTGACCAGAGGAGGATGGGTCCCCCCTGGTGAGCCTGGTTCCTCCCAAGGTTTCTTCCTCAGTTCTGAGGGAGTTTTTCCTTGCCACTGTTGCCCCTGGCTTGCCCACTGGGGGGTTTCTGTACATTCTGTACATTCTTTCAGTCCTGTGGAAACTTTGTCTTTTCTGAAATCCTGTAAAGCTGCTTTGTGACAACATCCGTTGTAAAAAGCGCTATACAAATAAATTTGATTTGATTTGATTTGATAATATGTTTATTTTTATGTATAGCGCCCCCCTGTGGTCAAATCCTTTCAAACTAGACTGTTTGTTAGGAAGTGGATACATTTAGACACCAGTCAAGTTTCATGACGATTGGTCAATGGTAAGCTTGTCAAAGGCCTGCTGAATGCTGATTGGCTGATGGTGGCCATAAATTTCAATGTATCAAATTGGCCTTCAAGATTCACTTACAGTATGTGCAGCAGATGATGCCTGCCAAGTTTCAGCTTGATCAGATGCACAGATGCTGAGAAACAGTTAATTGGCAATTGCCCCGCCCCCTAATGACATATGGTCTCCAAAATTGACAGGCATCCAAAGAATCCTGTCTTGAATGAGCAGATAAAGATTCAATGTTTTTGGCTGAAGCATTCTTGAGTTATAGAGTCTTAAGTGAATTTTGAGTTTTGTCAGAAGGGCTAATTAGCATATGGCAGCCATAATCTTTGCAAATATACATTTTTTTTTTTTTTGATAAATCCTGATAAACAGACTCTCCCGAGTTTTCTGATACCAGAAAATTGAGGATTGAGTGAAAACTGTAGGACTAGTTCACAAAAGTAGGTTTTGAATATTATGCAAATTAGCTAAAATTTGAAGTGGGCGGAGCTAAATGGTGTCAGCAGCAAAGTTGTTTGTCTTGACCCAAGGAATGAGCCACAAAAAGAATTTTGTCTGTGCACATCTCGGTTTAGGAGTTATGAAGCAAAACGTGTTTTGGTGCTCTATAGCACCCCCCTTTGGCCAATCGGGGTCATTTTTGCTGTGGGGCAAGATGCACACAAACTACACCTACCCACCAAGTTTGGTGTCTGGATGGCTTACGGTCTCTTCTCCACAACCACTTTTTCAGGAGAAAAAAATAAGAAGAAGAAGAAGAAGAAAAATCTGAGCAAAAACAATAGGGTTCTACGCACTTCTACGCAATAAATTAAATCCCACCCAAAACAATCAAACAGTGAGCGCTACAATAAATATCTCTGCATATACACACATAAACATGTATACATACACACATGGGAATAATTAAATGATCAACAAGAGTGCAGGAGACAGGTAAATGAGTAACATATATGAAATAGATCAAATAAATGGGTAGCCAGTCCTCCTGTTCCAGGGATAAGTGATGAATTATGGTTTCTGTAATAAGGAAAGTAGTGGTTCCCAAATCCTCCGGAACTTGTCAGAATTGTGGTTGAGGTCATGAGTCAGCTTCTCAAGAGGAATAAGAACAGAAATCTGTGTTATCCACATGTCAACTGTAGGGACCTGGGGGGTAGACCACCTCAGCAAAATAAATTTTTTCGCCAAAAATAAAAGAATTATAAGCAGAGATTTGGTATACGTGTCAAAAGAAATATCTGGAGTATGAATAAAGAAACAGAAAGAAGGGGTCAGTAAAAATTGTTTACCGGTGACTTCTTGGATTACAGAGTGAACCCCCTTCCAGAAAGTTTGTATAAGATCACATGTCCTTACATGTATTTTACATTTATAACAAAGACTAGAGGTGTCAGGAAACATTCTTTGGAGGCGAACAGGTGTATAATAAGTTTGGTAAAAAAAAATGTAATTCTGTTCATGAATAGAGATTGAAGTACATTTAGGGAAAACCCCCTTACAAATCTTGTCCCAATCTGCAGGATTAAATGTCACCTCCAGATCGCGCTCCCACAACACCTTCAGAGAGTCGTAACCTGAAGAATCAGAGTAAAGCAGTAAAGTATAAATCCTGGAAATAAGTCCTTTAGGAGACTTGGCCAAAACCACAGCGTTTTCCAGCTCTGACAGTCCCATACAAATCCTACCTGTCTTCAAAAGAGAACCTATAAAGTGACGAATTTGAAGATACTTATAAAAATCTTTATGGGGAATATTAAAATCAGCCCTGATTTGCTTAAATGATTTAACAGAGTCAGAATCCAATAGGTCTGTGAAGTTTGACAAACCCTTAGATGTCCATTCCATCAAACCGATACTCCTAATCTGTGCTGGTAAATCTGGATTCAAAGCCAGAGGAGACCGGAAAGAAAAGCAGGAGAAATATTTAGGTCCTTCACATCTCGCCAAACTAATAGTATGTTATAAACAATTATGTTATTCTTGAGATGATTTAACAAATCTATGTGTATTGATAAAATGAGGAAGTCAGGTGTAGCTGAAAAGTATGTTAGGGTGGTGCAGGACATGTATGAGGATAGTGAGACAGTGGTGAGGTGTGCAGCTGGAGTGACAAATGATTTCAAGGTGAAGGTAGGGTTACATCAGGGATCAGATTTGAGCCCCTTCTTTTTTGCAATGGTAATGGACAGGTTGACAGATGAGGTCAGGCAGGAGGCTCCATGGACCATGATGTTTGCAGATGACATTGTAATCTGTGGTGAGAGTAGAGAGCAGGTGGAAGAGAATCTGGAGAGGTGGAGGTTTGCACTGGAGAGGAGAGGAATGAAGGTCAGTAGAGATGTGTGGAATTATTAGCCTTATTATTGTTCATATTACTCTTTTAAGATTTATTAAAGAAAGCTTATGTTTAGCATTGAAAGCTTAATGGTCATATTGTTCAATTCTAAGAGCTAAGAGTCAGCACATAAGGCTGTGTGCTGACTAACGGTGGAATACACAAGGACGTCAGATAACAGGAAATACCTCAAAGCTAGTAGTGGTAGACACTGGGATTACGGGGGGAGTTGATAAATACAGGGGATACCTTAAGCTGACCTTGCAGACGCGCTCACATCTCGAGCGCATCCTTAAACTTTTATGGTATAGATTGGTGAGCTGGGCTAACGCACATATTGGAGGCTTGATGGAATCTACTGATATCTTGGGTAAGGGAGGAGCTGTCATGTGACTATAAAAAGGGAGTCAGATGAGAAGGGGTCAGAGCTTACTTGGGAGATACATGATGCATGTTCTCTGTTTGTAACCTCTCCAGAATTCTGTAATAAAACCGTTTGTTTCACTTCAGTCTGATCTACTCGTCTCATTTGTTTTGCATCAATGAACACGCAGGACTGGTTTTGTCCATAGATGGAATACATGTGTGTGAATGAGAGGGAGGCAGGTGGAAAGTTGAAGATGCAAGGAGTAGAGGTCGTAAAGGTGGATGACTTCAAATATCTTGGGTCAACCATCCAAAGCAATGAACAGTGCAAAAAAGAGGTGAGGAAGAGGGTGAAGGCAGGATGGAGTGGGTGGAGATGTGTGACAGAAGGATAGCAGCAAGAGTGAAAGGGAAGGTTTACAAGACAGTAGTGCGTCCTGCTATGATGTATGGTTTGGAGACTGTGGCTCTGTCTAAAAGACAGGAGGCTGAGCTGGAGGTGGCGGAGATGAAGATGCTGAGATTTTCGTTGGTGACAAGGATGGACAAGGTTAGAAATGAGCAGATCAGAGGGACAGTGAAGGTGGAGCAGTTTGGAGATAAAGCCAGAGAGGCCAGGTTGAGATGGTTTGGACATGTGTTGAGGAGGAATAGTGGATATATTGGGCAAAGAATGTTGGAGATGGAGCTGCCGGGTAGAAGGAGAAGAGGTAGACCTCAGAGAAGGTTTATGGATGTAGTGAAGGTGGACATGGAGATGGTTGGTGTGAAAGTAGAGGAGGCAATGGATAGGGCAAGATGGAGGCAGATGATCCGCTGTGGCAACCCCTAAAGGAAGCAGCCGAAAGAAGAAGAAGATGTGTATTGATAAAAGGAAGAAATTTAAGACTTCTAGGATAACAAGACTGAGATTCAAGATCCAACCATAAGGAGATTGTATTGACATGTCCTGGGGGAAATTAAAGGGCGTAGCGACCGACTTCCCCAGGTTAATCTTATAACCCTACAAAGTGCTGAATGTAGCTATAGATTTCAACAAGGCTGGAACTGGTTTCACGGGTTCACACATGTATAAAAGGACATGGTCTGCAAATAGGGAAATAACGTGGCTTTCTTTACCTACTATAATCCCAGATATATGAGGGTTGGTTCTGATGGCCTCGGCCAATGGTTCAATAAACAATAAAAACAATAAAGGTGACAAAGGGCATCCCTGTCTACAGCCTCTGCTCACTGGGAAGCCTTCAGACAATAAGCCATTTGTATTAACTGTGGCTATTGGGTCTGAATAGAAAGTTTTAATAATGTTAATGAAATTAGAGCCTCGACCAAATTTTACTAATACCAAAAAAAAAGAAATGACCATTTCACTCGGTCAAAGGCCTTTTCAAAATCAAGAGAGACTATAAGCGCCTGGTTTTTATAAGTGTTAAGATACTGAACAACATTAAGAACACGGCGTACACTGTCTGTGCCATACCTTGATTTTACAAATCCTGCCTGATCCGGATTTATTATTTTTGGAAGAATATTTTCCAACCTCCGAGCTAGTATCTTTGCAACAATCTTGTAGTCTACATTGAGGAGACTAATAAGTCTAAAGGAGGAACAATCCAGGGGGTTTTTATCTTTTTTTAGAAGTAAACTAATGGAAGCGTTTCTCCAGGAATGAGGGATGCCCTCTCTTAAAATAACATTAATGGCTGGCATAAAAATTGGGTGGATCTCTGGCCATGATTTCTTTAAAAATTCTAATGGAAACCCTTCCGGGCCTGGACACTTCCCATTTGGCATAGATTGGATTGCAGCCAAGACCTCTTCTGGCGTGAGTGCAGCATCTAAGCTGGAGCGATCCTCCTCCGTAATGGTAGGCAAAGAGATATTGTTCAAATATGAAATGATATTATCAATGTCCGCCTTATCTGAACTGTATAGAGATTTATAAAAATCCCGGAAAGTGCTATTGATAATCTTTGGGTTATGTGTAATATCCCCATTCTGTGTTCTTATCATATTAATTGAGTGGTCATTATTTAGATTTTTCATTTGGTAGTCGAGCAGACAACTGGACTTATTTCCAAATTCATAATATTTCTGTTTAGTATAAAGTAACAGTTTCTGGACCTGATGAGTGTGATCTATATTAATTTCAGTCTTAACAGCCACTAATGCCTTTAAGTTTACTGATGTAGGTGATTGTTTGTGTATTTGTTCCAGCCTGATCATTTCTTTTTCAAGGTTCCTTCTGTTTTCCTCCATAGCCTTTTTCTGATAAGAGCTATAACAAATAAGATAACCATGTAAGGTGGCTTTGGCTGCATCCCAGATCATAGCAGAGGACACTGGAGAGCTTTTATTATCGAGCCAGAATTGTGATAAGTTACGCCAGACAAAGTTGCAAAAAGAGTCACTATTTAAAAATGAGGTGTTGAGTCTCCACATGGGAGTTCTAGGAATGTTACATAACGGATTAATATATAGATGCACAGAAGACAATAGGGCCTATACGACAGGTCTCGACAGAATGTAAAAAGTTTTTAGGAATAAAGAATTAGTCCAGTCTAGAATACGAATTATGGGGATGTGCATAAAACGTGTATTCTCTCACTTTAGGATTTAAATATCACCATATATCTAACAATCCGGTATTAGTGCATAAATTTTTAAGCACGGCAGACGATCTCGGATTAGACATACTTGCAGGGGAGGATTTATCCAGAGAAGCATTCCATATACAATTGAAATCAGCAGCTAAGAAGCCCAGGCTACTACAATGTTGATTAAACATCAAAATCATTTGTGCCATAAACTGAGGTGAATCATTATTTGGGGCATAAATATTGAGAATAGTTATATGTCGTTCAAAAATTAAGCCACTAATTAAAATAAATCTCCCTTCTGAGTCCTTTTCTTCATGTGTCAAAATGAAAGGAAGGTTCTTATTTATAAGGATGGCTGTGCCTTTCTTATTCTGTGAATGAGAGGAGAAATAAACTTTGCCTACCCAGTCCCTTTTAAGTTTCAGATGTTCTATATCAGAGAGCCTAGTTTCTTGAAGAAGCGCTATGTTGTATTTTTGTTTTTTCAAAAAAGTTAAAATCTTCTTCCTTTTAATTACATGGCCCAAACCTTGGACGTTCCAAGTGGTAAGTTTAAGAGAACCAGACATAAGAGCCACAAAGCTGGAAAACGCTTGAAAAAGAGGTGCAGAATATGGGAGAAATAGTCAAAATGAGCAATAATAAATAAATAAGCAATAATAAAAAAGAATAAACCTAGACTCCAGTTATTTAACCAAAAAGAAACACAAAAATTTGAACAGCAACGCTTACCCTCCCCTATCCTGTCCCCAAACGACAGGAAAAAGCTACCCCAAAAGAAGTCACATGGTGTGGAAGTGTGTGGGGCGGAAGTGCAAGGGGGTGGAAGTGTAAGGGATAGAAAGTGCGAGTGGTTGAAAGTGCAAGGGGGTGAAAATACGTAGGGGTGAATGTGCAAGGGAGTGGAAGTGTAAGAGATAGATAGTGCGAGGGGTTGAAAGTGCAAGGGGGTGAAAATACGTGGGGGTGGAAGTGCGAAGGGGTGAAAGTACGTGGAGGTGGAAATGTGAGGGGGTAAAAGTACGTGGGGTGGAAGTGCAAGGGGGTGGAAGTGCATGGGGTGGAAGTGCATGGGCTGGAAGTGCGTGGGGTTGAAAGTACGTGGGGGTGGAAGTACGTGGGGGTGGAAGTGCGAGGGGGTGAAAATACATGAGGTGAAAGTAAGAGGGGGTGGAAGTGCGAGGGGTTTAAAGTGCAAGGGGATGAAAGTAGGTGAGGGTGGAAGTGCAAGCGGGTGAACGTAGGTGAGGGTGGAAGTGCAAGGGGGTGAACGCAGGTGGAGGTGGAAGTGCGAGAGGGTGGAAGTGCATGTGTTGAAAGTGCGAGGGGTTTAAGGTGCAAGGGGGTGAATCTACATGGAGGTGAATGTGCGAGGGGGTGGAAATGCACGGGGGTGGAAGTGCAAGGGGGTGAAAGTACGTGAAGGTGGAAATGCGAAAGGGGGTGAAAGTACGTGGGGGTGGAAGTGCGTGGGGCGGAAGTGCGAGGGGGCGGAAGTGCGTGGGGTTGAAAGTACGTGGGGGTGGAACTGCGTGGGGTTGGAAGTACGTGGGGGTGGAAGTATGTGGGGGTGGAAATACGTGGGGGTGGAAGTGCGAGGGGTTTAACGTGCAAGGGGATGAAAGTAGGTGAGGGTGGAAGTGCAAGCGGGTGAACGTAGGTGAGGGTGGAAGTGCAAGGGGGTGAACGCAGGTGGAGGTGGAAGTGCGAGAGGGTGGAAGTGCAAGAGGGTGAAAGTGCATGTGTTGAAAGTGCGAGGGGTTTAAGGTGCAAGGGGGTGAATCTACATGGAGGTGAATGTGCGAGGGGGTGGAAATGCGCACGGAAGTGCGAGGGGGCGGAAGTGCATGGGGTTGAAAGTACGTGGGGGTGGAACTGCGTGGGGTTGGAAGTACGTGGGGGTGGAAGTACGTGGGGGTGGAAATACGTGGAGGTGGAAATGCGTGGGGGTAAAAGTACGTGGGGTGGAAGTGCGAGGGGGTGGAAGTGCATGGGCTGGAAGTGCGTGGGGTTGAAAGTACATGGGGGTGGAAGTGCATGGGCTGGAAGTGCGTGGGGTTGAAAGTACGTGGGGGTGGAAGTGCATGGGCTGGAAGTGCATGGGCAGGAAATGCGTGGGGTTGAAAGTACGTGGGGGTGGAAGTGCGAGGGGGTGGAAGCGCATGGGCTGGAAGTGCGTGGGGTTGAAAGTACGTGGGGGTGGAAGTGCATGGGGTGGAAGTACGTGGGGGTGGAAGTGCGAGGGGGTGAAAATACATGAGGTGAAAGTAAGAGGGGGTGGAAGTGCGAGGGGTTTAAAGTGCAAGGGGATGAACGTAGGTGACGGTGGAAGTGCAAGCGGGTGGAAATGCATGAGGTGAAAGTGCGAGAGGGTGGAAGTGCATGGGCTGGAAGTGCGTGGGGTTGAAAGTACGTGGGGTTGGAAGTGCATGGGCAGGAAGTGCGTGGGGTTGAAAGTAAGTGGGGGTGGAAGTACATGGGGTGGAAGTACGTGGGGGTGGAAGTGCGAGGGGGTGAAAATAGATGAGGTGAAAGTAAGAGGGGGTGGAATTGCAAGGGGGTGGAAATGCATGTGGTGAATGTGCGAGGGGTTTAAGGTGCAAGGGGGTGAATCTACATGTGGTGAAAGTGCAATGGGGTGGAAATGCATGAGGTGAAAGTGCGAGAGGGTGAACGTAGGTGAGGGTGGATGTGCAAGGGGGTAAACCTAGGTGGGGGTGAAAGTGCGAGAGGGTTAAGGTGCAAGGGGTTTAAGGTGCGAGGGGGTGAATCTACATGGGGTTGAATGTGTGAAGGGTTGAAAATGAGAGGGTGTGAAAGTGCATGAGGTGAAAGTGTGAGGGGGTGAAAGTGTATGAGGTGAAAGTGCGAGGGGGTGGAGGTGCATGAGGTGAAAGTGCGAGGGGGTGGAAGTGCATGAGGTGAAAGTGCGAGGGGCTGACAGTACGTGGGGGTGGAAGTGCATGAGGTGGAAGTTAGAGGGGTTGTAATTGCATGAGGTGGAAATTCGAGGGGGTGGAAGTGCATAAAGTGAAAGTGCGAGGGGGTGGAAGTGCGAGGGTATGAATCTACGTGGGGGTGAAAGTGCGAGGGGGTGAATGTGTGAATGTGTGGAAGTGCGAGGGGGTGAACGTAGGTGAGGGTGGAAGTGCAAGGGGGTAAACCTAGGTGGGGGTGGAAGTGCGAGGGGGTGAATCTACATGGGGTTGAATGTGCGAGGGGGTGGAAGTGCATGAGGTTAAAATGCGAGGGGGTGGAAGTGCATGAGGTGAAAGTTAGAGGGGTTGTAAGTGCATGAGGTAGAAGTTCGAGGGGGTGGAAGTGCATGAGGTGGAAGTGTGAGGGGGTGGAAGTGCGGGGGGGTAAATCTACGTGGGGGTCAAAGTGTGAAGGGGTGGAAGTGCGAGGGGGTGAACGTAGGTGAGGGTGGAGGTGCAAGGGGGTAAACCCAGGTGGGGGTGGAAGTACGAGAGGGTGGAAGTGCGAGGGGGTGAATCTACATGGGGTTGAATGTGCGAGGGGGTGGAAGTGCATGAGGTTAAAATGCGAGGGGGTGGAAGTGCATGAGGTGAAAGTTAGAGGGGTTGTAAGTGCATGAGGTAGAAGTTCGAGGGGGTGGAAGTGCATGAGGTGAAAATGCGAGGGGGTGGAAGTGCATGAGGTGAAAGTGCGAGGCGGTGACAGTACGAGGGGGTGAATCTACATGGGGTTGAAAGTGCGAGGGTGTGAAAGTGCATGGGGTGAAAGTGCATGAGGTGAAAGTACATAAGGTGAAAGGTGTGACGGGGTGAACGTAGGAGGGGTGGAAGTGCGTGGGGGTGAAAGTGAAGATTAGCCCTCTATTAGCCTCGCAGCAGCCTCGCAGCAGCCTCGCATCAGCCCCGCGCGCGCACGCGCACACACACACACACACACTATTAGCCCCACATTATCCTCCTATGAGCAAAAGACACTGTTGCCCTAAATAAACAGTAAAACATGGATTTTTTTATTACTGCGTTTAGTAAAACAGCGCTAGAGTAACCATTGCCGTGTCGCTTACCCAGCCGTGCAGGTGCAGTTCACAGCCGGTGCGCAGTAGTTTGACTGTCTTATACAGCATTGAAATGGCCGAGACGGTGTCTGGATGATCCATACTTTGATATTTCCACACCCAGCGCCGCTAGCCTAACTGTGACTCTCTGCCACCAGTTAAAAGGAACTCCACTGATTTCTCAAAACTCCTGCATGATTAAGTGGTTGAGATGTAAACAGAGCGTTTCAGAGTGGTGGTGATGGGAATGCATCGCCTTGACTACAGCACAGATATAGACATTTTATTTACCGTCTAGAACCACCAGAGAACCTACACGAGTCTTCTGCGTTTATATGGAATGTTGATGATGGAAAATAGTGGAAAATCTGGAATAATCAGTTTACTTTGGGGACTATTTTGCCGCACAGCGCCCTGCATGTCTCCCTCCACCATGAATGGAGCTTAAGTTCTCTAAACTATCATAAAACAGCGTCTCAGTCATCAGGCAGTGAATTCAGAACCATTTCATGTAGAAACTTTCTGTGAGGGAGCTTTTAGAGGGGGACGTCTGGTTCCTATCATCACCACTATGAGCAGTTCTGACTCCGTACGTTTATCTTGAACAGAGCGTTTCACACCAAACCGATCAGAACCGTTCTGAATGAGTCTGTTTACATTTCACACACTGAATTATGGGTATGTTTTTTTTAAAATCGGTGGAATTCCACTTTAAACCACTGTAGTTCAGTCCTCCACCGCAGCGCGGCGCTCTTAACACCGCTTCTTCTGATCAGCGCGCATGCGCGGCGGTTTCCAGCGAGTTCTGTGAGGCTGAAAATCCGGTGTTAGTTTAGCTTCGAAATATTGACCTGTTTTGTTAATTTAAGAGTAAAATATCCGATTATTACTGTGGTTTTAGTTCTTAGCAGTAAAGCAGTCGGAGCTGTGATGGACTTGGAGAGCGGGACGTACGAGCCCGGGTTTGTGGGGATCAGGTTCTGTCAGGAATGGTGAGATTATCACATCACAGCCTTAATATTTACACTGTTTATGTTATTTACACCGTTTAAAACGCTCATCATGTTAACTGAGTGGAGCACAGCAGCCGGGCTTGGGGTTCAGTGCTGTATAGTTTAAGGCTTATTACAGTCGTAATTAGCAGGTTTATAGCCACATTAATCCGTTTAAACCTTAGTTAGGTTAATAACCTAGTTAGTAGAGTTAAAGGGGATGTCCACTCGCTTTACAAAATTTCCTACACACTTCAATCATGGAGGTGTAAACAAAGTTATTCAGAGTGGTTTGATGTAAATTGATTTGCTATAGTTTTATATAACTATAAAGTTGGTATAAAGTTGGTTGTGGTAAACTATAGAGTACCATAACTTTAAAGCAGCTCAGGTGTCTTTACAGTGGTGGTGATAGGAACCAGAAATCACCATGACTACAACACAGATAGACATTTTATTTACCATCCAGAACCACCAGAGAACACAACCATAGACACACGAGAAGAGAAACTTTTCTAAGGCTGCCCAAATCTGTTTCTGTCATATGTAGAGTGATGTTTGATAGTCTATGACGGTAAAAAAAACACATCAAATCAGTTTTTTTGCCAGTCAGATCCAAGCCACATTTAGAGGTGGTTTGAAATGTGACTCCAGATGGATGTGTATGGTCCACTGGATGCTCTGGACACTCAGATCAGATTTCGGTGTCTCCCACGTCACTCATAACATGGCAAACAGCGACGCTGTCGAGTCCATAGTGATGAAGCTCTGAGATTGAAGAAGAGGTCCAGAGATTCATGATGATGGAGAGAGTTCTGAGAGTTTGGAGAGGAGAAGATGCTCCTCCATCTCTCCTGCATCCACGACAGAAATTCCCACACCAGGGTAGTTACATAGTTACTGACGCCTACATCATTACCACGGCAACCCATAGAGATAGACTGGTCATGTCTGGACACACATATCTGATCTGACCACTCGCAGATATCAGAGCAGACAGTTGCCTCAAGAGATCTGATCTGAGAAATAAACCCGACTGTCCTACAGTCTGAACGCAGACACACACTAGAACTCATAATTTTTCTTTGTTTTACAGTAACAACATGTTGTACCCTAAAGAGGACAAGGAGAACCGTATCCTGCTGTACGCGGTGAGTAACCCTAGATCACTTCTGTTCAGTACTGTATGTAATCACTTCGGTTCTAAAGCTGCTTTATTTCTGTCTGTTTCAGTGCAGGAACTGTGATTACCAGCAGGAGGCAGACAACAGCTGCATATATGTGAACAAAATCACCCACGAAGTGGAGTAAGTGATGTCTTATATAGAGAGACGGGGTGCAGTGTAACATGGGTAGTTAATGTAGTTAAACAGGATCCAGCAGAACGGGCTTTGGGTCTCTGGTGTTCCTGTAGCATCGTCATCTGTGAAGTTTGGCCAGATTCTTCCCCAGATTCACCCTGAACACAGTTTTTACACTGCAAATTTTACACCACCTTCTTCCGAGTAAACAACCGCCCACCTGTCCGGCCGGACACTGAAGAACTGTCGAGCTCTCCTGCTACCCACTTCAGACCAGCTGCCCACGTGCCAGCTACCACCACCTGCCTTGGACTAGCTGCCCACCCTACATTGAAGTTTTCATGGGCTCCTGGCTATTATTACTATTAATACTACTGCTATTAATATTAGTGGTATAATAACTCTGTAGGAAGTTTGACCAGAGGAGGATGGGTCCCCCCCTTGTGTGCCTTAGTTCCTCCCAAGGTTTCTTCCTCAGCTCTGAGGGAGGTTCTCCTTGCCACTGGCTTGCTCACCTGGGGGTTTTTACATTCATGTTAAAACTTTGTCTTTACTGGAATTTTGTGAAGCTGCTTTATGACAGCATCAGTTGTAAAAAGCGCTACAAATAAATTTGATTTGACTTGATTTAATTTACACCCTGATTACTGAGGGGTGAGTGTAAAGCCCTGTTGCAGCCACATCAGTCCAGTAATGTCATCCGTGCAGGATTTGACTGGATAACCTGGATAATCGCGTCACTGCCCTGACGTTCATATCAGCGCTAAGATTAGAATTAAAGGGATCCAAACTGAGGCTGAATGATTCTTCGTGTTTATACTGAAATCGCGATATGAGCTGCTGTTTTAATTGTGTCCTGCATTATTCAGTGCCTTAATCATGGTTAAGTGGGGAGGTTTAACTTATCGAGTCGGAACTTGTGAGCAATTAAACCTGAAGACTTTTTTGGTTAAGAAAAATTAAAACGTTTTCTTGGCCAAAAGAAGTGCTAGAGTTTAACTGCTTAATTGCTTTTAATGATGGGATGGGAGAAAACGTCTCTGTCAGGTTCATGTCGTCTTCTTAAAGTACAGAACGGTTCGCTCCTCTGTGCTCTGGACTGTGTGTAGATTCTGTTCTCACCTAAGAACAAACCTCACATAAGAGGTCATTGGAGAGGCAGAGTCTTCGTAAAAACGACGTACGTGGATTTACAGAGGAATTTCTTCTTTGCAGTTCTGCTCTGTGGTGTGTTTGAGCCTCTTTTCACTGGTCATATTTATTTAGTGCCGTTTGACCCTCAGTCTGTTAGTTAACCAGCCTGTGGGGGTAATATTAACATTTACCCTCCGGCTGGTTTTGTCTGGTGTTGTTTGTGTGAAAATAATCTTTTTAACTTTTTATATTAATAATAATAAGAAAAATCGAAGGACGCTAGGCTGTGTCTCGCTCTTGCACACAACACAGTCATGATCTGACACCTACGCCTTTTCTAAATACCTGTTCTTTACATTTTGTGTTAGAAACACTGTGTTTCTAAACTCAAGTGTTTTAATATTTATTGCATGTTTGCCGGATTTAAAGTTGTTGAAACTGTCGTGTTTCCACAGTGAGCTCACACAGATCATTGCCGATGTATCCCAGGATCCCACGCTGCCCCGGACTGAGGACCATCCATGCCCAAAGTTAGTGCTGAACACTAAGGAGATGTTGCTCTGGTTTATAGCTCTACAAAACAGACTGACGTCCCCATCACTCACTCTTCATTTCACCGTCAGCCTTTATTCTCCATTCTCTCTCTTTATCAGCCAGATATTGATCTATACCATAAATAAATACCTACAAAAATATACATCACACACAGCAGCAGTCAGAGCTCAAATCAACTCTTATGGTGTTTCAGCTGTTGATTTGTTGTGCTACAGTTTGTTTTCAGAAAGCTTATATATGAACATTAGGGCTGAAAAGGTATTGTTTATATAATCTTTATAAATTTAAAAAAAGAGTGCAAGTTTCAAATCACATGAGCTATGATTTGAAGCCCAAAAAAGAGGGATATTCTGGCTTTATTGGGCAAAAATACCACATGGACCTCCTTTTATTAATAAAATTACATTTGGAAAAGCGTCATTCAGTTCTTTTTTTCTTTCTGATCTTTGCACAGATCTGATTGTGCAGATGCTTTTTCACATGTAGGTTTTATTCTGTAGCTCCAGCTTCTCGCCTTGGGAAAAAATAATTTAATTCACTGTCACAACATTTGATCAGAAAAATTGCCTTTAGATTACCCCCCCCAATAGCCAAACAATGTATTTGTTAAATGTAATTTAAAAATTTGTATTTGTTGTTACATTTTTACATTTTATTTAGTTTTAGCAAAAGTTAGATATAGCTAAATATCCATGATCTGCACTGTGCTTTACATTAATCATGTACGTCTGCAATCAGACAGTCACACCCATTGTACTTCACATAAACAGGATATCAGATCAGACCTGCATTTCACAGAGTATCAGTACCTACAGCCCTTGTTTCTGTCCTGTTAAAGGACCATTAGATCGGATTTAACATGGAGACTGGAACACAAACTCATTTCTAAAGGAATCAGATAGTGAAGAGCATCAGACACGATTCTGGAGATGTTCCTACACTTTCAGATGGAGCTGATAAACTAATTTCTAAAGGAATCAGACAGTGAAGAGCATCAGATAGGATTCTGGAGATGTTCCTACACTTTCAGATGGAGCTGATAAACATTCACACAGTTATTTCTGTCCAAGTTCATATTTCACCACACAGTTTAAAATAAACCCAGTTTAAATTAGATTTGGTTAATATGGAGAAACATTCTGAAACACAGTTTAGTGCTTGAATGTTTTTCTAATATATGATGGATTTTTTAAAATATATTTTTCAGAGGCTCGGCTCTTTCACAGTGTGTCTGTATTAGAGGTGTAATAAATGCTAATGTATTGTTTAGAATTCTAATGGAGTCTGTGTTTCCAGGTGTGGCCACAAGGAGGCGGTGTTCTTCCAGTCTCACAGCATGAAAGCTGAGGTACAGTAACAGCAGCACACGCCCTGCAGAGCCACTTTCGCATGTGTTTCTAGGTTGGATACATATCTGATTTGAGGCCTGATCTGATGATCAGCTCAGATCAGAATTCATGTGGTGGTTTTTTTTCCACAGTGCATGTGTTCAGCATTACTGTGGTAACGGTGCCAAATATGAAGTTAGTACCTATAAATGCTGCAAAAGCCTCTGACCCTTTTTCACCTTGGTCTGTAGTGATGAAGCCAAGAGTCGATCAGACTGAATGATCTCAGTGACGATCTCTGCTCTGCTGGTCAGCTGTACTGATGTGGACGAATTGTTTTCGTGTTTGAAATTAATTTATCGAAGTCTCAGGATCACAAAAGTTGCAGGTTGTATGAATAAAGTAGTAGATAATAGTTCTCCTCATCACTACTTTCCAAACCCGCTGCAGCAGCTTCAGCAGCTGTGGACTGAATGAAGAATGAAGAGTTTCTGGCGTGAGGGTCAGTCCTTAGTGATTTCCTGAGTGTCCGTTGGTCAGTTTAACACAGAATGTAGACAGACACATGAATCCAGCAGCTCCACACGGTGAGAGGCAGATGATGTGTATCTCAGCCCCTCTTCATCAACTCATAACTCTGGATGTGAGTCTCGTAGGATCTTGTGATGAGATGGAATGGAAAGGGCGGCTCTACGGATACAGGAAGGGTTTGAACTGGATTTCTGAGCTGACTCATCATGAAGACATTTATAGAAACCGAGAAACATTTAATTTGTTGTGGTGGCATGTTCGTCAATCCCAGGAGATTAAGAACTTGATTGGTTCGTGTGATGTTATTGATTAGAATGAGCGCACGCCTGTAGTTTCAGGCTCATTACTCACATTTGAGTTCCTTACGTTACAGCGAGGCTTGTAACGTGAATGTGGCCTAAAAATTATTTCATGTGTTTGAGCTGTTGATCTCTCATAATCTTCCATCAATGAGTCTAATTTAGAGCCCCACCTCTAAAAACGATTCCTGATTTTTGATGACATCACCGTGCACCAGTGGGGGAGGCAACATACCATTAACCAGTGATGCCCCCCAATAATGTAGAGAAAAGGAGGAAAGGAGAGAAAAGGATGCCCCTGATAGTTTCACTCACTGTTCCATCACAGTTCAGAAGGAAGATCACCTCTAATGAAGATGATCTGTAACAGTCATTTGTGGATAAAGTTCGTTTGAACCAGACATGTAGTTTAAATTAACCCAATTAAACCGTTAAAAAGACCCAACAGAAACTTCTGGATTGCGTTGTATATTAAGTTTTAGAATAGATAAACATACTACAGGGTGGGCCATTTATATGAATACACCCAAATAAAATGGGAATGGTTGGTGATATTATCTTCCTGTTTGTGGCACATTAGTATATGGGAGGGGGAAAACTTTGCAAGATGGGTGGTGACCATGGCGGCCATCAGTTTTTTCAATGGGAAGAGGGTCATGTGACACATCAGACTTATTGAGGATTTCACAGGAAAAACAATGGTTTGCTTGGTTTTAACGTAACTTTATTCTTTCATGAGTTATTTACAAGTTTCTGACCACTTATAAAATGTGTTCAAAGTGCTGCCCATTGTGTTGGATTGTCAATGCAACCCTCTTCTCCCACTCTTCACACACTGATAGCAACACCACAGAAGAAATGTTAGCACAGGCTTCCAGTATCCATAGTTTCAGGTGCTGCACATCTCGTATCTTCACAGCATAGACAATTGCCTTCAGATGACCCCAAAGATATAAGTCTAATGGGGTCACGACGACCAATTTGGAAGCTGGCACGTTCCCTGAGTTTTTCCAGCAAGATGGTGCACCACCACATTATGGGTGTCAGGTCCGAGCATTCCTAGATTAACAGTTTCCTGGAAGGTGGATTGGTTGTCGTGGGCCAGTAGAATGGCCCCCAAGGTCTCCCGATCTGACCACCGTAGACTTTTATCTTTGAAGTCATCTGAAGGCAATTGTCTATGCTGTGAAGATACGAGATGTGCAGCACCTGAAACTACGGATACTGAAAGCCTGTGCTAGCATTTCTTCTGTGTGTGTTTGTTCTGTGTAATGTGTGTCTGTGTAACGTGTGTGTGTGTCTGTGTTCTCTGTAACGTGTGTGTGTTTGTTCTGTGTAACCTGTGTCTGTGTAACGTTTGTGTGTGTGTGTTCTCTGTAACGTGTGTGTGTTCTCTGTAACGTGTGTGTGTTCTCTGTAACGTGTGTGTGTCTATTCTCTGTAACGTGTGTGCAGAGGTGTAAAATTCAGGATTTTGTTCCCATGGCCTGGCTTCTCTAGTTAGATCAAAGCACCAGGGAGCTGTCCAGGCAGTATGTATGTCTGTTCTCTGTAACGTGTGTGTGTGTGTGTGTGTGTTCTCTGTAACGTGTGTGTGTGTTCTCTGTAACGTGTGTGTGTGTGTGTGTTCTCTGTAACGCGTGTGTGTGTCTGTGTTCTCTGTAACGTGTGTCTGTGTAACGTGTGTGTGTGTGTTCTGTGTAACGTGTGTGTGTGTGTTCTGTGAAACGTTTTTTTTCTCTCTGTTACGTGTCTGTGTGTGTGTGTGTGTGTTCTCTGTAATGTGTATGTGTGTACGTGTGTTCTCTAACGTGTGTGTGTGTCTGTTCTCTGTAACGTGTGTGTGTCTGTTCTCTGTAACGTGTGTTTGTGTGTGTTCTCTGTAACGTGTGTGTGTGTGTGTGTGTGTGTGTGTGTGTCTGTTCTTTGTAACGTGTGTGTGTCTGTGTGTCTGTTCTCTGTAATGTGTCTCTGTGTGTGTTCTCTTTAACGTGTGTGTGTGTTCTCTGTAACCTGTGTGTCTGTTCTCTGTAACGTGTGTTCTATGTAACGTGTGTGTGTGTGTCTGTTCTTTGTAATGTGTGTGTGTCTGTGTGTCTGTTCTCTGTAATGTGTGTTCGTGTGTGTTCTCTGTAACGTGTCTCTGTGTGTGTTCTCTGTAACCTGTGTGTGTGTTCTCTGTAACGTTTGTGTTCTCTGTAACGTGTGTGTGTGTGTGTGTGTGTGTGTATTCTCTGTAACGTGTGTGTGTGTGTGTGTGTGTGTCTGTTCTCTGTAACGTGTGTGTGTGTGTGTGTGTGTGTGTGTGTGTGTGTTCTCTGTAACGTACGTTTGTGTGTTCTCTGTAACGTGTGTGTGTGTGTGTGTATTCTCTGTAATGTGTGTGTGTGTGTGTTCCATGCCAGAAAGGCTGTCTGTTTTTCTCCTTTCCACACCCCCCCACAAACAAAACGACTTGCCTGCCTATCCTGCTAACTCCATGAGCAAAAATGAGCAGCTTAGATACAAACAAGAAAGTTCACAACAAACATAAACAACAAGGCCTCCTCTCCCCAGCTCTCTCTCTCCTTTCTTCCAGCATGGGCCACCTTTGAACCAGAAGCCCCGTGTTTTGTGTATCGTGTGTGTGTGTGTTCTATGTAACGTGCGTGTCCTCTGTGACGTGCGTGTCCTCTGTGACGTGCGTGTCCTCTGTGACCTGCGTGTTCTCTGTAACGTGCGTGTTCTCTGTAACGTGTGTGTGTGTGTTCTCTGTAACGTGTGTGTGTGTGTGTGTGTGTGTGTGTGTTGTTCTCTAATGTGTACTGCAGGACGCTATGCGGCTATACTATGTGTGCACGGCGCCACACTGTGGACACAGATGGACGGAGTGAGGAGGAGGACGGTGGAGGATGAAGCTCCTGAGGCTGGAGATGTGAAGGTTTAGTGTCGGTCAAGAACTTGAGGACTGAGTCGACTCTGCAGACGGAGGCTCTGAGTTCTGTAATATTAAATGTTTTTACAGTTTTTTATTAAAGATGCTACACAAATACATGAGCTTTGATGTTGTGTATAAATGACAATCAGGACACGATGCCACAGAGGGTCCTTCAAGCAATGCTGAACAGCGGTCACCAGCAGTGCTCCTAGAGATCCACCTTTCTGCTGATCAACCCCACCTGACCATCTGTATTGCCCTCAACTGGACGAGCTGAGTTGGGATCAGCTTGGAGGTGAAACGTGAAGGACAGTAGATCTCCAGGAGGCGGACTGGTGACCGCTGACGTTCAGGAACTGGTTTTCGTTGCCTAAAAAACTGTGTTTGAAAAAGGCGTGAGTGTGAAGAACATTTTGAAGCTGTTTTACTCTATATTTCAGGTTTTTTGGGAACAAGATGTTATTAAATGATAATGTAAAAATTTATTAAGAAATTACTAAATAATTTTATATGATATTAATTATTGATATTAATTTTATTAGACACTTCATTGTGGATTTTAAATTCCATTCTGATCAATTTTATTAGAGCATGTCATATTATTCCATCACAACTTCATTCTTTTATTATTTTTGTTGTAGCCTAATCCTGATACTAATTTTATTACTAATGTAGCCAATTAGCCTCATAGCTCCCGTCTTAAAACTAAAGAAGTAAATTTTAAATGTTTATTTGCTATTATAAGGATTAGTTTCAGTACATCCAGTGCAGCCTGGACTGAGCTGGACTACGGTGCATCACCCTGTGATAGACTGACAGGTCAGACGGATAGGTAGGTGCACTTTATTGGTCCCTGAGGGGGATTATGGCACTACACACCTGTGAAGGCAGACAGGTGTGAGGAGATTCAACACTCCAACAAAACACTTCCTGCAGAAGCTCAGCCATTTTTAATGTCCTATCACCAGTCTACAGTACTCAGGGTTGCCAGGTCCCGTAAAAATCTATAGTCCAATGTGTGTTTAAAATCTGACCACCAGAAGTTGAAACCAGCCCAAAATCTGAAGTGTTTAATTGCGAATGAAACTGTGAGGCTGTAAATTATGTAGATACAGTGCTGTGAACTGTTCTGAGGCAATATGAGAAAAAACGGCCCAGATTTACTTGTAAAAAAAAAAAAAGTCTGGTTACATTGAGTCACATTAAAAGTGAAGTTTCTTCTTCTCCTGTAACATTATCGAGGTTTTTGTCCATCCCAGATAGCAGCATATAATCGGTCCGCTGACTTGACGAGGTCGGCACCCCACTTACCGTTTGCCGCTGCTGGTACCCCCTCGGACCACCCAGATTACAGTCCTGCAAACGAGTTCTACCTACTTTATAATCTCCTCAAACAGAGACTTTTACTTTGGAAAATAAACTAACGAATATTACAAAAACCTGAGAGAGGAAAACTAATGGCCAGGCCCTGATCTGAAATTATTTTAAGTGTTGCTGACGCTGTGCTGGATTCAAATCGTTTAAACAAAGCATGACTGAAGAAAAGAAGGGAAATCAGTGAACTGGCCTGCGAGGGGAAAACGACTGACGATCTGTGGAATTTTGTCCGATACTCTGCTTAAACGCTGGCGGGTCACCTGGAAAACGCTGAGCTAAGCCATCGGCGGGTTAGTAGTTAGCTAGTTAATGTAGTATAAGCAGTGTATCGTGATTGAAGTTACTGCAGGTGGTTTACTTAGCATTGCTAAGCAGTTAGCATGCTACAATGCTAATTTAGCTGCTGTAGCTCGTGGTGGAGACTGTTAGTTGGCTAGCTAAGAGTATAAAGACGAAGGGGTTCATTAACGTCACTGTAGAATGCAGAACTGGCTAAGTGCCACTGGCTGCACAGCTGAAGTTGTTCTAAGAGATTTACTTAAGTCGATAGCCATGACGTCATAGCCGGCGTGGCTAGCTTCTGTAGCATGTCTGAAGAGATCTACCCACGATCTGCTGTAAAATCACATGACGATTAATGTGAAGCAGTTAAGCTCGGTCGTCTGCGCTTCGGTAGCTGTGACAGAACACACTGCATTTGTGGGCGGGGCCTGGATAGACTAGTTGCATTTTTCCTGTAGGTGAGGCATGCCTGTCAATCAAACTCTGTGGGCGGGAGCTTTCGTCACAGCGCAAGTTCATGTGCCTTTGCCCAGGCTTCCGAAATCAGCCGGACTGTCCGAAACAAGAAGAGGTGGAGCCGAGCAGGAGGGGGGCAGGGAGGCTGCGGCAGAGAAGCCCCCGTTCAGCTACAGCGCCCTAATCGTGATGGCGCTCAGCGGCATCTACGACTTCCGTCCCCTGGCTTGTGTGAAGACTTTTTAAACTTTTTTATTGGGAAGACTGAGAATATTCCATCTCGTATTACATTTTTGGGACCAGATGTTCCTCTTCCTCAGACATGCAGACATCTCGGTGTTTTTAGAGAATTTGATACTGTTTCAATGATGGAACTTACAGACTTAATAATGAATACTAAGCCTGCAACTACCCCTCTTGATATCATGCCACCTCAGTTGGTTAAGGAGTCATTGGATGTTTTGGGACCATCTATCCAGAACATCATCAATACCTCCTTAACTACTGGGTGAGTTCCTGCCTTGTTCAAACAAGCTGTAGTTACTCCTCTGTTTAAAAAGCAGAACCTTGTTGTCACAATGGTCAGTAACTATCGACCGATTTCTAAATTGCCGTTTTTAGCTAAATTACTGGAAAAGGTGGTGTATCATCAGCTTCTACCGTTTTTAAGTAATAACCACATTTTTGAGATTTTTCAGTTGGGTTTTAAGGCTATGCACAGCACAGAATCTGCCCTCCTTAAAGTGACAAACGACCTCTTGCTTATTGCTGATTCAGGAAATTGTGCCATCCTTATGGTATTGGACCTATGTTCTGCTTTCGACACAGTTGACCATAACATACTTATTGGGCGCTTAGACGAGTGAGTGGGGATACAGGGAGTGGTCCTGAGTTGGTTTAGGTCTTACCTGGAACATAGAACATTTTCCGTGAACTTGGGCAATTATATCTCCTCCTCTGCAGACATGTCTTTGGGTGTTCCTCAAGGGTCCATATTAGGGCCCATCCTCTTTTTGTTGTACATGCTACCATTGGGCCAAATTATTAGGAAGCACAATGTTAGCTTCACTGTTATGCAGATGATATACAGTTATATCTTCCGATTAAACCTAATGACCATGGCTCATTAATGTCCCTCACAAATTGTCTTGAGGACATTAAGAGATGGATGGCTGTCAATTTCCTTCAGCTGAATGTAAGCAAGACAGAGGTCATTGTTTTTGGTGCTCCCCATCTCATTAACAATGTCTCTAATAACCTGGGTCATCTGTTGTCATGTGTCAAGTCCTCTGTGAGAAATCTTTGTGTTGTTTTTGACTCAGATCTCAGATTTCATAAACAAATCAACTCTGGTAAGGAGTAGTTTCTTTCAGCTCAGAAGCATTGCAAAGCTTAAGCCTTTTCTCTGTTTCTCTGACCTGGAGAAAGTTATTCATGCCTTCATTTCTTCCAGATTTGATTATTGTAATTCGTTATATATAGGGATTAATCAGTCTCTATTGCAACGTCTGCAACTAGTCCAGAATAGCAGGAGATGCTAGTGTGTAGTGATGTGAGGTGCTGCTAGTTTTCTTTCTCTCTTTCTTCTAAGCTCTCTTTACATGTTACTTTCATTACGTATTTTATTTGTTTTGTTGTCCTTAACCCAGTGTGTCCTGGGGATTGATTTTATGTATGGCACTTTGGTCAACTCAGGTTGTGTTTAGAGTGCTTTACAAATAAATTCTTACTTACTTCATCATGTCACAGTTCCCGTACTACGACAGGAAGGGGCGGGGCTGGCAGAACTCCATCCACCACAACCTGAGCCTCAACAAGTGTTTCGCCAGGGTCCCGCGGCAGTGCGACGACCCGGGCAAGGGCACCTACTGAATGCTCAACCCGCACAGCGAGGTGTTTATTGGCAGGTGGCCGGGCAAGATATCGCAGTCAGCCAGTCAGTTAACGGGGCTAAGCTAGTGAAGCGGAAGGCGGGGCTGGCAATTTCTGGCTCCTTTTACTGGCCAATAGCATCTTTCCTGGCACTGCACCACCCGGTGCCCACATCCCAGCAACAGCTGGATAGGTGGGTTGGGCACTGCCTCGTTTGCACCCCGGGCAGTGCCCAGCCCTACGGCCCCAGGTCCAGCTATGGGCGCTAAAGGCCATCCTGCCCCGCCATGGCTCTGCTGAGGTGCAGGTTGCTGCAGTGCTAGGAGAGATGCCATGCTTGAGGAAACAGCGCCTCTTACAGGCGTCCTGCAGCAGTTCCACACTAACCCTGCCTACTTTTATCAGTCTTACACTTACCCCAACAGTGTCAGCTCCTATCGGCCCTACT
Source organism: Pygocentrus nattereri (assembly GCF_015220715.1). NCBI lineage: Eukaryota > Metazoa > Chordata > Actinopteri > Characiformes > Serrasalmidae > Pygocentrus > Pygocentrus nattereri. The sequence continues at coordinate 26,562,832 of NC_051217.1, read as the reverse complement.
GTACTTAGAATAGAAGACCGACCACATTGATACTAAATTATTATTATTATTATTATTATTATTATTATTATTATTATAACTGAATATAGGCAGAAATCTAGTGGAACATGCATGAAACATTTATTGCATTTTGTACTGTACAGTTTAGGACAACTGCAGCACATTTCTGACAAAACTGCATGATGATTGAATTTTTCTCTGAAATATCAGCCATGTATTTTACCACCAGGTTGTTACAGTGATTTTAATGCACTGTAGTTGCTGTTACTGTGTAAACAAACCTCTTTGGAATAAGCTTATATAAAAGAAAGTGAGGATCCACAATTAAAACAGATTTTTATCAAATGATTAAATGACTACAGATGAAATCAGAAGCCTGTTAAACCCCAAACACAGACTCTTGTTTTTTTTTTCTTAAACAGAAAATGACAAAGAACTGAAAACATTATTATTATTATTATTATTATTATTATTATTATTAGTAGTAGTAGTAGTAGTAGTAGTAGTAGTAGTATTATTCACTCTGTGTTTGGAACTTACAGTTTCTGACTGGATCAGAGAGCCCTGCCCACCTCCTCCTCCTCCCCCAACACTATCACATTCTCCCCCAAGATTGATGAGCAGCGTCTCTCAGAGATAAAGAGGAGCTCTCATTACATGGAGGGAGGGAGAGAGAGAGAGAGAGAGAGAGAGAGACAGAGGGAGGGAGGGAGAATGGAGAGAGGAGAGAGAATAGAGACAGAATAGAGAGCGAGGGAGAGAGAAGGAGAATACAGAGAGAGAGAGAGAAATGAGAGCATGGAGAGGGGGAGAGAGAGAGAGGAGAGAGAATAGAGAGAGAGAAAGGAAAGAATAGAGAGGAGAGAGAATAAAGAGCGAGGGAGAGAGAGAGGAGAGAATAGAGAGAATGGAGAGAGAGATGAGAGCATGGAGAGGGAGAGGGATGGAGAGAGAGAGAAAAAGGAGAGAGGAGAGAATAGAGAGAGAAAGGAAAGAGAATAGAGAGAGAGAGGAGAGAATGGAGAGAGAGAGGAGAGAATAAAGAGTGAGGGGGAGAGAGAGGGAGAGAGAGATGAGAGCATGGAGAGGGAGAGGGAGGGAGAGAGAATAGAGAAAGAAAGGAAAGAGAATAGAGAGAGAGGAGAGAGAACAGAGAGAGAATGGAGAGGGAGAGAGAGAGAAAGGAAAGAGAATGGAGAGGGAGAGAGAGAAAGGAAAGAATAGAGAGAGAGAAGAGAGAATAAAGAGCGAGGGAGAGAGAAAGAATGAAGAGAGAGATGAGAGAAAAAGGAAAGAGGAAAGAATAGAGGGAGAGGAAGGAGAGAAAAAGGAAAGACAAAAGAGAATAGAGAGAGGAGAGAGAATGGAGAGGGCAAGAGAGAAAGGAAAGAAGAGGGAGAGGAGATAGAATAGAGAGGGAGAGAGGAGAGAGAGAGAGAGAATGGAGAGAGACAGAGAGAAAGGAAAGGAGAGAGGGAGGGAGAAGATAGAAAATAGAGAGAAAGGAAGGAGAAGAGAGGGAAAGGAGAGAGAATAGAGGGAGAGAGAGAATGGAGAGAGGAGAGAATAGAGAGAGAGAGAGAGAGAGAAAGGAAAGAATAGAGGGAGAGGAGAGAGAATAGAGAGAGAGAGAAAAGAAAGAAGAGAGGGAGAGAGAAAGGAAAGAATAGAGAGAGAGGTGAGAGGAGAGAGAATAGAGAGCGAGGGAGAGAGAATAGAGAGAGAGAGGTGAGAGAGAGAGAGGAGAGAGAATGGAGAGAGAATAGAGACAGAATAGAGAGAGAGGAGAGAGAATGGAGAGAGAATAGAGAGCGAGGGAGAGAGAATAGAGAGATGGAGAGAAACGAGAGAGAGGGAGAGATGAGAGAGAATGGAGAGGGAGAGAGAAAGGAAAGAGAAGAGAGGGAGAAGGAGAGGAGAGCATGGAGAGAGAGAAAGAGAAAGGAAAGAAGAGAGGAAGAGGAGAGAGGAAAGAGAATAGAGGGAGAGTAGAGAGAGAGAGAGAGAAAGGAAAGAATAGAGAGAGAGGTGAGAGAGAGGAGAGAGAATTAAGAGAATAGAGAGCGAGGGAGAGAGAATGGAGAGAGAGAGGTGAGAGAGAGAGGAGAGAGAATGGAGAGAGAATAGAGACAGAATAGAGAGAGAGAGAGAATAGAGAATAGAGAGCGAGGGAGAGAGGAGAGAGAATAAAGAATAGAGAGATGGAGAGAAAGTAAAGAGAGGGAGAGATGAGAGAGAGAATCGAGAGAGAATAGAAAGCGACAAAGAGAGAGAGGAGAGAACAGAGAGAGAATGGAGAGGGAGAGAGAAAAGAAGGAGAGGAGAGCATGGAGAGAGAGAAAGAGAGAAAGGAAAGAAGAGAGGAAGAGGAGAGAGGGGAGAGAAAGAGAGTGGAAAGAGAAGAGAGGGAGGGAGAAGATAGAAAATAGAAAGAGAGAGAGAGAGAGAGAGAGAAAGGAAAGTAATCCGTTTTTATCAGGTAGAACTGAGTGGCTCTGAAATCACTTTTACAAACAAGGAAAGTTTCGTCTTAAGATTATTTTGTAACTTAGTTACAAGTTGAATAAAAACTTGCTTTAAACTCAGGATCACAAATAAGTTTTCCTTTACTATATTGATCTGTAGGTCTCTGTTCATAAACATAAATTAACTGAAGCTAATTTACCATAAACCTCTCCTTGGATCACCACCTTATCGTGGTGGAGGGGTTTGCGTGCTTGAATGATCTTAGGAGCTATGTTGTCTGGAGCAAAAGCTCCTGGTAGGGTCTCCCATGGCAAACTGGTCCTAGGTGACAGGTCAGACAAAGTGTGATCCATAATAACCCCTATGAAGACACAAAAACAGGACTTGTGTACCCTGCCCGGAACAGGGTTACCGGTGCCCCACCCTGGAGCGTCTGGTGGCCGGGCATTTACTCATGGTGCCCGGCCGGGCCCAGCCCGAAGGAGTTACATGAGTCCCCCCTCCCATCGACCCACCACCAATGGGAGGGGCAGTAGTAGGGGTTCGGTGCGTTGTGGATCGGGCAGTGTCCGAAGGCGTGGGCCTTGGCGTTCTGATCCTCGGTTGCTGAAACTGGCTTTTGGAACTTGGAACGTTACCTCACTGGCGGGGAAGGAGCCTGAGTTGGTGCGCGAGGTTGAGAGATACCGGCTAGATATAGTCGGGCTCACCTCAACACACAGCTTGGGCTCTGGGTCCAATCTCCTTGAGAGGGGCTGGACTTTATTCTTTTCTGGAGTTGCCCATGGTGAGAGGCGGCAGGCAGGTGTGGGCTTTCTCATAGCCCCTCGACTCGGTGCCTGTATGTTGGGGTTTTCTCCGGTGGACGAGAGGGTAGCTTCCCTACGCCTTCGGGTTGGGGAACGGGTCCTGACTGTTGTCTGTGCTTATGCACCGAACAGCAGTTCAGAGTACCCAGCCTACTTAGAGTCCTTGGGAAGGGTGCTTGAAAGTGCTCCTCCTGGAGACTCTATTGTCCTACTGGGGGACTTCAACGCTCACGTGGGCAATGACAGTGAGACCTGGAGGGGTGTGATTGGGAGGAATGGCCTCTCTGATCTGAACCCGAGTGGTGTTGAGTTTTTGGACTTCTGCGCAAACCACAGTTTGTCCATCACGAACACCATGTTTGAACACAAGGATGTCCATAAGTGCACATGGCACCAGGACACCCTAGGCCGCAGTTCAATGATTGACTTTGTAGTCGTGTCATCGGACTTGCGGCCATGTGTTTTGGACACTCGGGTAAAGAGAGGAGCTGAGCTGTCAACTGATCACCACCTGGTGGTGAGTTGGATCAGGTGGTGGGGGAAGATGCCGGTCAGACCAGGCAAGCCCAAACGCATAGTGAGGGTTTGCTGGGAACGTCTAGCAGAAGAACCTGTCAGATTGATCTTCAACTCTCACCTCCGTCAGAACTTTGACCAGATATCGGGGGAGGTGGGGGACATTGACTCAGAATGGGCCATGTTCCGTTCCTCCATTGCTGAAGCGGCTGACTGTAGCTGTGGCCCTAAGGTAGTTGGTGCCTGTCGGGGCGGTAATCCTCGAACCCGGTGGTGGACACCCCAGGTGAGAGATGCCGTCAAGCTGAAGAAGGAGTCCTACCGGGCATGGTTGGCCTGTGGGACACCAGAGGCAGCTGGCAGGTATCGACAGGCCAAGCGATCTGCGGCTTCAGTTGTTGCCAAGGCAAAAACCCGTGTATGGGAGGAGTTTGGTGAGGCCTTGGAAATTGACTTTAAGTCGGCTCCGAAAAGATTCTGGCAAACCGTCAGGCGACTCAGAAGGGGAAAGCAGTGTGCCACTAGCACTGTATATAGTGGAGATGGTGTGCTGCTGACTTCGACTGAAGACGTCATTGGGCGGTGGAAGGAATACTTTGAGGACCTTCTCAATCCCACCGACACGTTCTCCAGTGAGGAAGCTGAGTCTGGGGACATGGGAATAGGCTTGTCCATTACTGAGGCCGAAGTCGCTAAGGTAGTTAAGAAGCTCCTTGGTGGCAAGGCTCCAGGGGTGGATGAGATCCGCCCTGAGTTCCTCAAGGCTCTGGATGTTGTGGGGCTGTCTTGGCTGACACGCCTTTTCAACATTGCGTGGACATCGGGGGCGGTGCCACTGGATTGGCAGACTGGGGTGGTGGTGCCTCTTTTTAAAAAAGGGGACCGGAGGGTGTGTTCCAACTACAGGGGAATCACACTCCTCAGCCTCCCTGGCAAGGTCTATGCAGGGGTACTGGAGAAGAGAGTCCGGCTTATAGTCGAACCTCGGATCCAGGAGGAACAGTGCGGGTTCCGCCCTGGTCGTGGAACACTGGACCAACTCTTCACCCTCTCCAGGATTCTGGAGGGTTCATGGGAGTTTGCCCAACCAGTCCACATGTGCTTTGTGGATCTGGAGAAGGCATTCGACTGTGTTCCCCGGGGTATTCTGTGGGAGGTGCTTCGGGAGTACGGGGTACATGGCTCTTTGCTACGAGCCATTCAGGCCCTGTACAAACAAAGCTGGAGTTTGGTTCGCATAGCCGGCAGTAAGTCAGACTCGTTCCCAGTGAGAGTTGGACTCCGTCAGGGCTGCCCTTTGTCACCGATTCTATTCATAATTTTTATGGATAGAATTTCTAGGCGCAGTCAAGGGATGGAGGGTGTCCGGTTTGGTGACCTCAGGGTCACATCGCTGCTGTTTGCAGATGATGTGGTCCTGTTGGGGACATCAGGCCACGAACTTCAGCTTTCGCTGGATCGGTTTGCAGCCGAGTGTGAAGCGGCTGGGATGAGAATCAGTACCTCTAAATCCGAGACCATGGTTCTCAGGCGGAAAAGGGTGGAGAGCCCTCTCTGGGTCGGGGATAGGCTCTTGCCTCAAGTGGAGGAGTTCAAGTATCTCGGGGTCTTGTTCACGAGTGATGGTACAAGGGAGCGGGAGATTGACAGGCGGATTGGTGCTGGGTCAGCAGTGATGCGGGCTCTTTACCGGTCTGTTGTGGTAAAGAAAGAGCTGAGCCATAAGGCAAGGCTCTCGATTTACCGGTCGATCTACGTTCCCACCCTCACCTATGGTCATGAGCTTTGGGTAATGACCGAAAGAATAAGATCGCGAATACAAGCGGCCGAAATGAGTTTCCTCCGCAGGGTGTCTGGACTCTCCCTTAGAGATAGGGTGAGAAGTTCAGTCATCCGGGAGGGACTCGGAGTAGAGCCGCTGCTTCTTCACGTCGAGAGGAGCCAGCTGAGGTGGTTCGGGCATCTGGTTAGGATGCCTCCTGGACGCCTCCCTCGGGAGGTGTCACAGGCGAGTCCACCTGGGAGGAGACCCCGGGGAAGACCCAGGACACGCTGGCGCGACTATATCGCCCAGCTGGCCTGGGAGCGTCTCGGAATCCCCCTTGGAGAGCTGGTGGAAGTGGCTGGGGAAAGGGAGGTCTGGGCTTCATTGCTTAGGATGCTGCCCCCGCGACCCGAACCCCGGACAAGCGGAAGATAATGGATGGATGGATGGATGGATGGATGGATGGCATTTGGCTGACGATCTTATCCAGAGCGACTTACAATTTGATCAGTATATACAGGTAGGCGAAGGTGGTGTTAGGAGTCTTCCCCAAGGACTCTTATTGATATAGTGTAGGGTGTTTACCCAGGTTACCCAGATTGAACCCCAGTCTACAGCGTAGAAGGCAGAGGTGTTACCCACTACACTAACCAACCACACACTTTACTTACCCTCACCTTCCATAACCTTATCACCTGCACCCTTCATATCCCTACTCTACTTACCCTGACCCTCCCTAACCCTACTCTACTTACCATATGCCTACTCTACTTACACTCACTCACCATACCCCTACTTTACTTAACCTCACCCTCCAAACACCTACTTTACATACCCTCACCCTCCATACCCACACTCCACTGACCCTCACCCTTCATACCCCACTTCACTTACCCTCACGCTCCATACCCCTATTCTACTTACCCTCACCCTCAATGCCCCCACTTTATTTACCCTCACTGCACTTACCCTCACCCTTAACACCCCTATGCTACTTACCCTCAACCTTCATAACCCTACTCTACTTACGCTCAACCTCCATACCCCCAATCCATTCACCCTCACCCTACATACCCCTACTCTACTTATCCTCACCCTCCATACCCACACTCCACTTACCCTCACCCTCCATAACCCTACTCTCCTTACACTCACCCTCCATACCCCTACTCTACTAACCCTCACCCTCCCTACCCCTACTCTGCTTACCCTCACCCTCCATATCTGTACTTTACTTAACCTCACCCTCCATACTTCTATTTTACTTACCCTCACCCTACATAGCCCCTACTCTACTTACCCTCACCCTCCATACCCCTACTCTACTTACCCTCAACCTTCATTCCCCCAATCCACTTAACCTCATCCTCCATACCACTACTCTACTTACCCTCACGCTCCATACCCAGACTCCACTTACCCTGAAGCTTCATAACCCCACTCCACATACCCTCACCCTCCATGCCCCACCTCCACTTACCCTCACCCTTCATAACCACACTCAACTTACCCTCACCCTCCATACCCCTACTCTACTAACCCTCACCCTCCCTACCCCTACTCTACTTACCCTCACCCTCCATATCTGTACTTTACTTAACCTCACCCTCCATACTTCTATTTTACTTACCCTCACCCTACATAGCCCCTACTCTACTTACCCTCACCCTCCATACCCCTACTCTACTTACCCTCAACCTTCATTCCCCCAATCCACTTAACCTCATCCTCCATACCACTACTCTACTTACCCTCACGCTCCGTACCCAGACTCCACTTACCCTGAAGCTTCATAACCCCACTCCACATACCCTCACCCTCCATGCCCCACCTCCACTTACCCTCACCCTTCATACCCACACTCAACTTACCCTCACCGTCCATACCCCTGCTCTACGTACCCTCACCCTCCATACCCCACTCTACTTACCCTCAACGTCCATACCCCCACTGTTTGCATCCTCACCCTCCATAGCCCCACTCTACTTACCCTCAACCTCCGTACCCCTACTATACTTATCGTCACCCTCCATTCCTACTTTACATTTACATTTATGGCATTTGGCTGACGCTCTTATCCAGAGCGACTTACAATTTGATCAGTATATACAGGTAGGCGAAGGTGGTGTTACGAGTCTTGCCCAAGGACTCTTATTGATATAGTGTAGGGTGTTTACCCAGGTTACCAAGATTGAACCCCAGTCTACAGCGTAGAAGGCAGAGGTGTTACCCACTACACTAACCAACCACACACTTTACTTACCCTCACCTTCCATAACCTTATCTATTTCCTGCACCCTTCATATCCCTGCTCTACTTACCCTCAACCTTCATTCCCCCAATCCACTTAACCTCATCCTCCATACCACTACTCTACTTACCCTCACGCTCCATACCCAGACTCCACTTACCCTGAAGCTCCATAACCACACTCCACATACCCTCACCCTCCATGCCCCACCTCCACTTACCCTCACCCTTCATACCCACACTCAACTTACCCTCAACGTCCATACCCCCACTGTTCGCATCCTCACCCTCCATAGCCCCACTCTACATACCCTCACCCTCCATACCCACGCGTACTCTACTTAATTTTATCGACCCTACCCAACCCTACTCTACTTACCCTCACCCTGCGTAACTCTACTTTACTTACCCTCACCTTCCATAACCCTAATCTCCTTACCTGCAACCTCGATACCCCTACTCTACTAACCCTACGTTCCCTAAACCTAGTCTACTTACCCTACGCCTACTCTACTTACACTCATGCTCCATTCCCCTACTTTACTTAACCTCACCCTCCATACACCTACTTTACTTAACCTCACCCTCCATACCCCCAAACCTCTTATCCTCACCCTTCATACCCCACTCCACTTACCCTTACCCTCCATACCTCGACGCTACTTACCCTCACCCTCCATCACCCTACTCTACTTACGCTAAACCTCCATACCCCCACTCCATTCACCCTCACCCTCCATACCCCTACTCTACGTACCCTCATGCTTTTTACACCTACTTTACTTACCCTCACACTCCATACAACTATTCAACATACCTGCACCCTCCATACCCCCACTCCACTTACCCTCACCCTCAATAACCCCCTCCACTTATCTTCACCCTCCAAAACACACACTCCACTTACTGTCACCCTGCATACCCCTACGCAACTTACCCTCACCCTCCATACCCCTACTACACTTAGTCTCACCCTCCATATCCTCACTCAACTTACCCTCACCTTACATATGCCCGCTCCACTGACCCTCACCCTCCATATCCTCACTCAACTTACCCTCACCCTACATATGCCCGCTCCACTGACCTTCACCCTCCATAACCCTGCACTACTTACGCTCATCCTCCATAGCCTCGCTCCACTTAGGCTCACACTCTATACCCCTACTCTACTAAAGCTCAACCTCCATATCTCTACTCTACTTACCCTCAACCTCCATACCCCCACTCTACTCACCCTCACCCTCCATAAACCCACTCCACTTACGCTCACCCTCCATACCCCTTCTATACTTACTGTCACTCTCCATACTCCTACTCTACTTACCCTCACCCTCCCTACCCACCCTTACTCTACTTGCCTTCACCCTCCATATCCCCACTCAACTGACCCTTACCCTCAATACCCCCACTCCACTCACCCTCCATACACCCCCTTCACTTAACCTCACACTCAATACCCCCACTCTACCTACCCTCACCCTCCATACACCCACATCACTTACCCTCACACTCCATACCCCCACTCTACTTACCCTCACCCCTCCATACCCCTACTCTGTCTACACTCACCGTCCCTACCCACCCCTACTCTACTTACCCTCACCCTCCATACCCCTACTCTACTCACGCTCACACTCCATACCCCCACTCCACCTACCCTAACCGTCCATACCCCCTACTCCAATTACCGTCACCCTCCACTCCATTTACCTTCACCCTCCATACTACCACTACATTCACCCTCAACCTCCATACCTCTATTCTACGTACCCTCAACCTCCACTCCCCCACTACACTTACCCTCATGGTCCATAACCCCACTTCACTTACTCTCACCATCAATGCCCCCAATCTAATCACCCTCCATACCCCTACTCTACTTACCCTCACCCTCCATACCCCTACTCTACTCACGCTCACACTCCATACCCCCACTCCACCTACCCTAACCGTCCATACCCCCTACTCCAATTACCGTCACCCTCCACTCCATTTACCTTCACCCTCCATACTACCACTACATTCACCCTCAACCTCCATACCTCTATTCTACGTACCCTCAACCTCCACTCCCCCACTACACTTACCCTCATGGTCCATAACCCCACTTCACTTACTCTCACCATCAATGCCCCCAATCTAATCACCCTCCATACCCCTACTCTACTTACCCTCACACTCCATACCCCTAATCTACTTACCCTCACCCTCCCTATCCAATCCTACTCTACATACTCTCATCCACCCTACCCAACCTGACTTTGCTTACCCTCACCCTCCATACCCCCACTCTACTTACCTCACCCTCCATACCCCCACTCCACTTACCCTCACCCTCCATACCTCCACTCAACCTCACCCTCCATACCCACACTCTACTTACCCTCACTTCACCAACCCTCAACCTCTATACACCTACTCCACTCACCTTCCACTCCACTTACCTTCACCATCCATAACCATACTCCACTTAACCTCACCCTCCATACCCCCACTCCGCTCAACCTCATCCTCCATACCCCCACTCTACGTCCCCTCAGTCCACTTCCCCTCACCCTTCATATCCCCACTCCACTTACCCTCACCCTCCATAACCCTACTCTACTTTCTCGCACCCCTCAACACACCTAAACTACTTACTCTCACCCTCCCTACCCACCCCTACTCTATTTACCCTCACCCTCCATACCCCCACTCTACTTACCCTCACCCTCCACACACCCACTCTACTTATCCTCAAACTCCATACCCCAACTCCAAATACCCTCACCCTCCATACCCCCACTCTACTTACCCTCACCCTCAATACACCTAATCCACTTACCCTCACCCACTATAACCACACTCGACTTACGCTGAGCCTTCATACCCCCACTCCACTTACCCTAAACGTCCATACCCCCACTCCACTTACCCTCACCCTCCACTCCACTTACGTTCACCCTCACCCTCCATACCCCTACTCTGCTTACCCTCAACCTCCACAACCCCACTCCACTTACCCTCATGGTCCATAACCCCACTCGACTTACCCTCACACTCCATACCCCTACTCTACTTACCCTCACCATACCCCCACTCCACTTACCCTCACACTCCATACCCTCAATCCACTTACCTTCACCCTCCATACCCCCACTCCACTCACCCTGACCCTCCATACCCCCACTCAACTTACACTCACTCCTCTTACCCTCACCCTCCATACCCCCACTCCACTCAACCTCACCCCCCCATACCCCCACTTTACTTACACTCACTGCACTTACCCTCACTCTTCATACCCCCACTCTACTTACCCTCACACTCCATACCTCCTCTTCACTTAGCCTCAACCTCCATATATCCCTACTCACCGTCACCCTCCATACCTCCACTTCACTCACACTCACCCTCCATACCCACATTCTACTTACTCTCACCCTCCATACCCCCACTCCACTCACTGTCACCCTCCATATCCCCACTCAACTTACACTCACTCCTCTTACCCTCACCCTCCATACCCCCACTCCACTCAACCTCACCCCCCATACCCCCACTTTACTTACACTCACTGCATTTACCCTCACTCTTCATACCCCCACCCTACTTACCCTCACACTCCATACCTACTCTTCACTTAGCCTCAACCTCCATATCCCTACTTTACTTACCCTTACCCTCCATACCCCCACTTCACTCACACTCACCCTCCATACCCACACTCTACTTACTCTCACCCTCCATACCCCCACTCCACTCACCGTCACCCTCCATATCCCCACCCAACTTGCCCTCACTCCACTTATCCTCACCCTCCATGCCCAAACTCTACTTACCCTCACCCCACTCACGCTCACCCTCCATACCCCCAGTCTACTTACCCTCACACTCCATACCCCCACTCCACTCATCCTCACCCTCCATACTCACATTCTACTTACCCTCACTCCACTTACCCTCACCCTCCGTACCCTCACTCCACTCCCCCTCACCCTCCATAGCTCCAATCCACTCACCCTCACCCACCATACCCCTACTCTACTTACCCTCACCCTCAGTACACCTAATCCACTTACCCTCATGGTCCATAACCCCACTTCAATTACCCTCACCCTCGATACCCCCAATCCTCTCACCCTCACCCTCCATACTACTATCCTACTTACCCTCACCCTCCATACCCCTAATCTACTTACCCTCATCCTCCATACCCCCACTCCACTCACCCTCACCCTCCATACCCAAACTCTACTTACCCTCACCCCACTCACGCTCACCCTCCATACCCCCAGTCTACTTACCCTCACACTCCATACCCCCACTCCACTCATCCTCACCCTCCATACTCACATTCTACTTAGCCTCACTCCACTTACCCTCACCCTCCGTACCCTCACTCCACTCCCCCTCACCCTCACACACCATACCCCTACTCTACTTACCCTCACCCTCAATACACCTAATCCACTTACCCTCATAGTCCATAACCCCACTTCACTTACCCTCACCCTCGATACCCCCAATCCTCTCACCCTCACCCTCCATTCTACTATTCTACTTACTCTCACCCTCCATACCCCTAATCTACTTACCCTCATCCTCCATACCCCCACTCCACTTACCCTCACACTCCATACCCCTACTCTACTTACCCTCACCCTGCATATCCCCACTCCACTTAACCTCAGTCTCCATACCGGCACTCCACTCAACCTCACCATCCATACCCCCACTTTACTTACACTCACTGCAATTACCCTCACTCTTCATACCCCCACTCTACTTACCCTCACACTCCATACCTCCTCTTCACTTAGCCTCAACCTGAGGGTAAGGGCAGTGAAAGTAAGTAGAGTGTGGGTATGGAGGGTGAGGGTGAGTGGAGGTATAGAGGGTAAGGGTAAGTGGAGTGGGTTTATGGAGGGTGAGGGTAAGTTGAGTGGGGGCATGGAGGAAGAGGGTGACTGAAGTGTTGATATGGAGAATGAGGGTGAGTGGAGTGGGGGTATGGAGAATGAGGGGTGAATGTAGTGGTAGTATGGAGGGTGAAGGTAAGTGGAGTGGAGGGTGAGGGTAAGTGGAGTGGGGGTATGGAGGGTGAGCGTAAGCAAAGTCAGGTTGGGTAGGGTGGATGAGGGTATGTAGAGTATGGTTGGGTAGGGAGGGTGAGGGTAAGTATAGTAGGGGTATGGAGTGTGAGCGTAAGTAGAGTAGGGGTATGGAGGGTGAGCGTGAGTGGATTGGGGTTATGGAGGGTGAGGGTAAGTAGAGTAGGGGTATGGAGGGTGAGACTGAATGTAGTGGTAGTATGGAGCGTGACCGTAAGTAGAGTGGAGGGTGAGGGTAAGTGGAGTGGGGGTATGGAGGGTGAGCGTGAGTAAAGTGGGGGTAAGGACGGTGACTTTACTTAACCTCACCCTCCATGCCCCTACTTTATTACCCTCACCCTCAATACACCCACTCCACTTACCCTCACCCTCCATACCTTCACTCACCCTCACCCTCCATACCCACACTCTACTTACCCTCACTCCACTTACCCTCACCCTCCATACCCCCACTCAACCTATACTCACTTCCCTTACCCTCACCTTCCATACTACCACTCCACTCACCCTCACCCTCCATATCAACACTTCACTCACCCTCATCCTCCATATCAACACTTCACTCACCCTCATCCTCCATATCAACACTTCACTCAACCTCCACAACCCCACTCCACTTACTCTCATGGTCCATAACCCCACTTCACTTACCCTCACCCTCCATAACCTCAATCCACTCACGCTCACCCTCCATACCCCTACTCTACTTACCCTCACACTCCATACCCCTACTCTACTTACCCTCACCCTCCCTACCCAACTATACTCTACATAAACTCAACCACCCTACCCAACCTGACTTTGCTTACGCTCACCCTCCATACCCCCACTCTACTTACCCTCACCCTCCATACCCCCACTCCATTTACCCTCACCCTCCATACCCCCAATCCACTTACCCTCACCCTTCACTCCACTTACCTTCACCCTCCATACTACCACTACATTCACCCTCACACTCCATACCCACACTCTACTTGCCCTCACCCTCCATTCCACCTCACGTTCCATACCCCCACTCTTCTTAACCTCACTCTACTTACCCTTACCCTCCATACCCCCACTTCACTTACGCTCACCCTCCATACCCCACTATATGCAGCCACACCCTCCATAACCCCATTCTACTTACCCTCAACCTTCATAACCCCATTATACGCACCCTCAACCTCCATACCCCCACTCTACTTAACCTCACCCTCCATTACCCCACTCACCTTACCCTCACCCTCCATACCCTCACTCCACTTACGCTAACCCTCCATACACCTGCTGTACTTACCCTCATCCTCCGCCCTCCATACCCCTACATTACTTACCCACACCCTCAATACCCCCACTCCACTTACCCTCACACTCCATACACCCACTCCACTTACCCTCACCCTCCATACCCCCACTCCACTTACCCTCACCTTCCATACCCCTACTCTACTTACACTCACCCTCCTTATCCCTACTCTACTTACCCTCACCCTTCATAACCCTACTTTACTTAATCTCACCCTCCATGCCCCTACTTTATTACCCTCACCCTCCATACACCCACTCTACTTACCCTCACCCTCCATACCTCCACTCACCCTCACCCTCCATACCCACACTCTACTTACCCTCACTCCACTTACCCTCACCCTCCATAAACCCACCTAACTTAACCTCACTGCCCTTACCCTCACCCTCCATAACCCCACTTAACTTACCCTCACTGCCCTTATCCTCACCCTCCATACCCCCACTCCACTCACCTTCACCCCCCATGCCCCCAGTTAACTTACCCTCACTCCACTTACTCTAACCCTCTATACCCCCAGTCTATTTACCCTCACCCTCTATACCCACACTCAACTTACCCTCACTCCACTTACCCTAACCCTCCATACCCCCACTCTACTTACCCTCAACCTCCATACCCCCACTCCACTCATTCTCACTCTCCATATCCCCACTCAACTTACCCTCACTCCACTTATCCTCACCCTCCATACCCCCACTCCACTCACCCTCACCCTCCATACCCCCACTCAACTTACCCTCACTCCACTTACCCTCTCCCTCCATACCCCCACTCTACTTACCCTCACCCTATATACACCCACTCCACTTACCCTTACCCTCCATACCTCCACTCACCCTCATACTGCAATCCCACCCTCTACTTACCCTCACCCCTCCATACCCCTACTCTGTCTACCCTCACCCTCCATACCCCTACTCTACTTACGCTCACACTCCATGCCCCCACTCCACTTACCCTAACCGTCCATACCCCCATTCCACTTACCCTCACCCTCCATACCCCCACTCCACTTACCCTCATGGTCCCTAACCTAACTTCACTTACTCTCACCCTCCATACCCCTACTCTACTTACCCTCACACTCCATACCCCTACTCTACTTACCCTCACTCTCCCTACCCAAACCTACTCTACTCTCATCCACCCTACCCAGCCTGACTTTGCTTACCCACAACCTCCATACCCCCACTCTACTTACCCTCACCCTCCATACCCCCACTCCACTTACCCTCACCCCACCATACCCGTACTCTGTCTACCCTGACCCTCCCTACCCACCTTTTCTGTACTTACTCTCACCCTCCATACCCCTACTCTACTTACCCTCACCCTCCATACCCCCACTCCACTTACCCTTACCCTCCACTCCACTTACTTTCACCCTCCATACTACCACTACATTCACCTTCACCCTCCATATCCCCATTCTACTTACCCTCACCCTCCATACCCCCACTCCGCACCACCTCCCGCTCCATACCCCCACTCTATTTACCCGCACTCTACTTACCCTCACCCTCCGAACCCCAACTTAACTTACCCTCACCCCCCTTACACCACTATATGCACCCCTACCCTCCATACCCCCACTCTACTTACCCCCAACCTCCATAACCCCAATATATGCACCGTCAACCTCCATATCCCCATGCTACTTACCCTCACCCTCAATACACCCACTCCACTTACCCTCACCCTCCATACCTCCACCCCCCCTCACCCTCCATACCCACACTCTACTTACCCTCACACCACTTACCCTCACCCTCCATACCCCCACTCCACTCACCTTCACCCTCCATACCCCCACTTAACTTACCCTCGCTCCACTTACCCTCACCCTCCATACCCTCACTCTACTTACCCTCACCCTCCATACCCCCACTTAACTTACCCTCACCCTCCATACACTCCCTTCACTTAACCTCACCCTCAATACCCCCACTCCACCTACCCTCACCCTCCATACACCCACTCCACTTGCCCTCACCCTCCATAACCCTACTCCACTTAGCCTCACCCTCCATACCTCTACACTCCATACCCCCACTCTACTTCCCCTCACTCCACTTCCCCTTACCCTCCATATCCCCACTCCACTTCCGCTCACCCTCCATAACCCTACTCTACTTACCCACACCCCTCATTACACCTATGCTACTTACCCTCACCCTCCATACCCCTACTCTACTTACCTTCACCCTCCACAACCCCACTCCACTTACCCTCACCCTCCAAGACCCTACTCTATTTACCCTCACCCTCAATAAACCTAATCCACTTACCCTCACCCTCCATATCCCCATTCCACTTAACCTCAGCCTCCATACCCCCATTCCACTTGCCCTCACCCTCCATACCCCTACTCCACTTAGCCTCACCCTCCATAACTCTACACTCCATACCCCCACTCTACTTCCCCTCACTCCACTTCCCCTTACCCTCCATATCCCCACTCCACTTCCGCTCACCCTCCATAACCCTACTCTACTTACCCACACCCCTCATTACACCTATGCTACTTACCCTCACCCTCCATACCCCTACTCTACTTACCTTCACCCTCCACACCCCCACTCTACTTATCCTCACACTCCATACCCCCACTCCACTTACCCTCACCCTCCAAGACCCTACTCTATTTACCCTCACCCTCAATAAACCTAATCCACTTGCCCTCACCCTCCATACCCCTACTCCACTTAGCCTCACCCTCCATACCTCTACACTCTACTTCCCCTCACTCCACTTACCCTCACCCTCCATATCCCCACTCCACTTCCGCTCACCCTCCATAACCCTACTCTACTTACCCACACCCCTCATTACACCTATGCTACTTACCTTCACCCTCCATACCCCTACTCTACTTACCTTCACCCTCCACACCCCCACTCTATTTATCCTCACACTCCATACCCCCACTCTACTTACCCCCAACCTCCATAACCCCAATATATGCACCGTCAACCTCCATATCCCCATGCTACTTACCCTCACCCTCCATACCTCCACCCCCCCTCACCCTCCATACCCACACTCTACTTACCCTCACACCACTTACCCTCACCCTCCATACCCCCACTCCACTCACCTTCACCCTCCATACCCCCACTTAACTTACCCTCGCTCCACTTACCCTCACCCTCCATACCCTCACTCTACTTACCCTCACCCTCCATACCCCCACTTAACTTACCCTCACCCTCCATACACCCCCTTCACTTAACCTCACCCTCAATACCCCCACTCCACCTACCCTCACCCTCCATACACCCACTCCACTTGCCCTCACCCTCCATACCCCTACTCCACTTAGCCTCACCCTCCATACCTCTACACTCCATACCCCCACTCTAGAATAGAATAGAATAGAATTCAACTTTATTGTCATTGCGTATGTCACAGGTACAAAGCAACGAAATGCAGTTTGCATCCATCCAGAAGTGCTTAGCAGCAATATAAATATGTATCTTACAATGTACAGTAAGTATAGTATATACAGGTAAAAAAAAAAAATATATGAGGGGGTATGAACATGAAGGGGGTTATACAGGTTATAAACAAGAATGTACAGGTTATAAATATGAGGGGGTATAAAGTACTATGAACAGGTTATAAATATGAAGGGGGATAAGTATGTACTTATGAACAGGTAGAGTATTTACACAGTATATACAATAATGGGCAGTATATACAGCAGATGTAAGTGCCGGTAAGTGGTGTTGAGGTGTGTCTACTTCCCCTCACTCCACTTCCCCTTACCCTCCATATCCCCACTCCACTTCCGCTCACCCTCCATAACCCTACTCTACTTACCCACACCCCTCATTACACCTATGCTACTTACCCTCACCCTCCATACCCCTACTCTACTTACCTTCACCCTCCACACCCCCACTCTACTTATCCTCACACTCCATACCCCCACTCCACTTACCCTCACCCTCCAAGACCCTACTCTATTTACCCTCACCCTCAATAAACCTAATCCACTTACCCTCACCCTCCATATCCTCATTCCACTTAACCTCAGCCTCCATATCCCCACTCCACTCAACCTCACCCTCCATACCCCCAATCTACTTACGCTCACCCTCCATACCCCCACTCCACTTACCCTAACCCTCCACTCCACTTACGTTCACACTCCATAGTACCGCTACATTCACCCTCACCCTCCATACCCCTACTCTACTTACCTTCACCCTCCACACCCGCACTCTACTTATCCTCACACTCCATACCCCAACTCCACATACCCTCACCCTCCATAACCCTACAGTACTTACCCTCATCCTCAATACACCTAATCCACTTACCCTCACCCTCCATATCCCCACTCCACTTAACCTCAGCCTCCATACCCCCACTCCACTCAAGCTCACCCTCCATACCCCCACTCTACTTATGCTCACCCTCCATACCCCTACTCCACTTACCCTCACCCTCCATACCCCCACTCTACTTACCCTCACCCTCCATACCCCCACTCCGCACCACCTCACGCTCCATACCCCCACTCTAATTACCCTCACCCTCCATACCCCCACTCCGCACCACCTCACGCTCCATACCCCCACTCTAATTACCCTCACTCCACTTACCCTCACCCTTCATACCCTCAATCCACTCACCCTCACCCTCCATACCCCCACTCTACTCACTCTCATCCTCCATATTAACACTTCACTCACCCTCTACCTCCATGCCCCCACTCAACTTACCCTCACTCCACTTACCCTCACCCTCCAGACCCCCACTCTACTTACCCTCACCCTCCTTACACCCACTCCACTTACCCTCACCCTCCATACCCACACTCTACTTACTTTCACTGCCCTTACCCTCACCCTCCATACCCCCACTCCACTCACCCTCACTCTCCATCCCCACTCTCCTCACCTTCACCCTCCATACCCCCACTTAACTTACCTTAACTCCACTTACCCTCACCCTCCATACCCTCACTCCACTCACCCTCACCCTGCATACCCCTACTTTACTTATCCTTACCCTCCATACCCTCCATACACCCCCTCCACTTACCCTTGCCCTCCATACCCACACTCTACTTACTTTCACTGCTTTTACCCTCACCCTCCATACCCCCACTCCACTCACCCTCACCCTCCATACCCCCACTCTCCTCACCTTCACCCTCCATACTCCCACTTAACTTACCTTAACTCCACTTACCCTCACCCTCCGTACCATCACTCCACTCACCCTCACCCTCCATACCCCCAGTCTACTTACCCTCACTCCACTTACCCTCTCCCTCCATACTGCTACTCTACCTACCCTCAGCCTCCCTACCCACCCTTACTCTACTTACCCTCACCCTCCATAAACCCACCTAACTTAACCTCACTGCCCTTACCCTCACCCTCCATAACCCCACTTAACTTACCCTCACTGCCCTTATCCTCACCCTCCATACCCCCACTCCACTCACCTTCACCCCCCATGCCCCCAGTTAACTTACCCTCACTCCACTTACTCTAACCCTCTATACCCCCAGTCTATTTACCCTCACCCTCTATACCCTCATTGCCCTTACCCTCACCCTCCATACCCACACTCAACTTACCCTCACTCCACTTACCCTAACCCTCCATACCCCCACTCTACTTACCCTCAACCTCCATACCCCCACTCCACTCATTCTCACTCTCCATATCCCCACTCAACTTACCCTCACTCCACTTATCCTCACCCTCCATACCCCCACTCCACTCACCCTCACCCTCCATACCCCCACTCAACTTACCCTCACTCCACTTACCCTCTCCCTCCATACCCCCACTCTACTTACCCTCACCCTATATACACCCACTCCACTTACCCTTACCCTCCATACCTCCACTCACCCTCATACTGCAATCCCACCCTCTACTTACCCTCACCCCTCCATACCCCTACTCTGTCTACCCTCACCCTCCATACCCCTACTCTACTTACGCTCACACTCCATGCCCCCACTCCACTTACCCTAACCGTCCATACCCCCATTCCACTTACCCTCACCCTCCATACCCCCACTCCACTTACCCTCATGGTCCCTAACCTAACTTCACTTACTCTCACCCTCTATACCCCTACTCTACTTACCCTCACACTCCATACCCCTACTCTACTTACCCTCACCCTCCCTACCCAAACCTACTCTACTCTCATCCACCCTACCCAGCCTGACTTTGCTTACCCTCAACCTCCATACCCCCACTCTACTTACCCTCACCCTCCATACCCCCACTCCACTTACCCTCACCCCACCATACCCGTACTCTGTCTACCCTGACCCTCCCTACCCACCTTTTCTGTACTTACTCTCACCCTCCATACCCCTACTCTACTTACCCTCACCCTCCATACCCCCACTCCACTTACCCTTACCCTCCACTCCACTTACTTTCACCCTCCATACTACCACTACATTCACCTTCACCCTCCATATCCCCATTCTACTTACCCTCACCCTCCATACCCCCACTCCGCACCACCTCCCGCTCCATACCCCCACTCTATTTACCCGCACTCTACTTACCCTCACCCTCCGAACCCCAACTTAACTTACCCTCACCCCCCTTACACCACTATATGCACCCCTACCCTCCATACCCCCACTCTACTTACCCCCAACCTCCATAACCCCAATATATGCACCGTCAACCTCCATATCCCCATGCTACTTACCCTCACCCTCAATACACCCACTCCACTTACCCTCACCCTCCATACCTCCACCCCCCCTCACCCTCCATACCCACACTCTACTTACCCTCACACCACTTACCCTCACCCTCCATACCCCCACTCCACTCACCTTCACCCTCCATACCCCCACTTAACTTACCCTCGCTCCACTTACCCTCACCCTCCATACCCTCACTCTACTTACCCTCACCCTCCATACCCCCACTTAACTTACCCTCACCCTCCATACACTCCCTTCACTTAACCTCACCCTCAATACCCCCACTCCACCTACCCTCACCCTCCATACACCCACTCCACTTGCCCTCACCCTCCATACCCCTACTCCACTTAGCCTCACCCTCCATACCTCTACACTCCATACCCCCACTCTACTTCCCCTCACTCCACTTCCCCTTACCCTCCATATCCCCACTCCACTTCCGCTCACCCTCCATAACCCTACTCTACTTACCCACACCCCTCATTACACCTATGCTACTTACCCTCACCCTCCATACCCCTACTCTACTTACCTTCACCCTCCACAACCCCACTCCACTTACCCTCACCCTCCAAGACCCTACTCTATTTACCCTCACCCTCAACAAACCTAATCCACTTACCCTCACCCTCCATATCCCCATTCCACTTAATCTCAGCCTCCATACCCCCATTCCACTTGCCCTCACCCTCCATACCCCTACTCCACTTAGCCTCACCCTCCATACCTCTACACTCTACTTCCCCTCACTCCACTTCCCCTTACCCTCCATATCCCCACTCCACTTCCGCTCACCCTCCATAACCCTACTCTACTTACCCACACCCCTCATTACACCTATGCTACTTACCTTCACCCTCCATACCCCTACTCTACTTACCTTCACCCTCCACACCCCCACTCTATTTATCCTCACACTCCATACCCCCACTCTACTTACCCCCAACCTCCATAACCCCAATATATGCACCGTCAACCTCCATATCCCCATGCTACTTACCCTCACCCTCCATACCTCCACCCCCCCTCACCCTCCATACCCACACTCTACTTACCCTCACACCACTTACCCTCACCCTCCATACCCCCACTCCACTCACCTTCACCCTCCATACCCCCACTTAACTTACCCTCGCTCCACTTACCCTCACCCTCCATACCCTCACTCTACTTACCCTCACCCTCCATACCCCCACTTAACTTACCCTCACCCTCCATACACCCCCTTCACTTAACCTCACCCTCAATACCCCCACTCCACCTACCCTCACCCTCCATACACCCACTCCACTTGCCCTCACCCTCCATACCCCTACTCCACTTAGCCTCACCCTCCATACCTCTACACTCCATACCCCCACTCTAGAATAGAATAGAATAGAATTCAACTTTATTGTCATTGCGTATGTCACAGGTACAAAGCAACGAAATGCAGTTTGCATCCATCCAGAAGTGCTTAGCAGCAATATAAATATGTATCTTACAATGTACAGTAAGTATAGTATATACAGGTAAAAAAAAAAATATATGAGGGGGTATGAACATGAAGGGGGTTATACAGGTTATAAACAAGAATGTACAGGTTATAAATATGAGGGGGTATAAAGTACTATGAACAGGTTATAAATATGAAGGGGGATAAGTATGTACTTATGAACAGGTAGAGTATTTACACAGTATATACAATAATGGGCAGTATATACAGCAGATGTAAGTGCCGGTAAGTGGTGTTGAGGTGTGTCTACTTCCCCTCACTCCACTTCCCCTTACCCTCCATATCCCCACTCCACTTCCGCTCACCCTCCATAACCCTACTCTACTTACCCACACCCCTCATTACACCTATGCTACTTACCCTCACCCTCCATACCCCTACTCTACTTACCTTCACCCTCCACACCCCCACTCTACTTATCCTCACACTCCATACCCCCACTCCACTTACCCTCACCCTCCAAGACCCTACTCTATTTACCCTCACCCTCAATAAACCTAATCCACTTACCCTCACCCTCCATATCCTCATTCCACTTAACCTCAGCCTCCATACCCCCACTCCACTCAACCTCACCCTCCATACCCCCAATCTACTTACGCTCACCCTCCATACCCCCACTCCACTTACCCTAACCCTCCACTCCACTTACGTTCACACTCCATAGTACCGCTACATTCACCCTCACCCTCCATACCCCTACTCTACTTACCTTCACCCTCCACACCCGCACTCTACTTATCCTCACACTCCATACCCCAACTCCACATACCCTCACCCTCCATAACCCTACAGTACTTACCCTCATCCTCAATACACCTAATCCACTTACCCTCACCCTCCATATCCCCACTCCACTTAACCTCAGCCTCCATACCCCCACTCCACTCAAGCTCACCCTCCATACCCCCACTCTACTTATGCTCACCCTCCATACCCCTATTCCACTTACCCTCACCCTCCATACCCCCACTCTACTTACCCTCACCCTCCATACCCCCACTCCGCACCACCTCACGCTCCATACCCCCACTCTAATTACCCTCACCCTCCATACCCCCACTCCGCACCACCTCACGCTCCATACCCCCACTCTAATTACCCTCACTCCACTTACCCTCACCCTTCATACCCTCAATCCACTCACCCTCACCCTCCATACCCCCACTCCACTCACTCTCATCCTCCATATTAACACTTCACTCACCCTCTACCTCCATGCCCCCACTCAACTTACCCTCACTCCACTTACCCTCACCCTCCAGACCCCCACTCTACTTACCCTCACCCTCCTTACACCCACTCCACTTACCCTCACCCTCCATACCCACACTCTACTTACTTTCACTGCCCTTACCCTCACCCTCCATACCCCCACTCCACTCACCCTCACTCTCCATCCCCACTCTCCTCACCTTCACCCTCCATACCCCCACTTAACTTACCTTAACTCCACTTACCCTCACCCTCCATACCCTCACTCCACTCACCCTCACCCTGCATACCCCTACTTTACTTATCCTTACCCTCCATACCCTCCATACACCCCCTCCACTTACCCTTACCCTCCATACCCACACTCTACTTACTTTCACTGCTTTTACCCTCACCCTCCATACCCCCACTCCACTCACCCTCACCCTCCATACCCCCACTCTCCTCACCTTCACCCTCCATACTCCCACTTAACTTACCTTAACTCCACTTACCCTCACCCTCCGTACCATCACTCCACTCACCCTCACCCTCCATACCCCCAGTCTACTTACCCTCACTCCACTTACCCTCTCCCTCCATACTGCTACTCTACCTACCCTCAGCCTCCCTACCCACCCTTACTCTACTTACCCTCACCCTCCATAACCCCACTTTACTTATCCTTACCCTCCATACCCTACTTTACTTACCCTCACCTTCCATACCCCCACTCCACTTACCATCACCTTCCATACCCCTACTCTACTTACCCTCACCCTCCATACCCCAACTCCATTGTCCCACAACTGTCATATTGTATTTGCGTGGTTAGAATGATAAACATTGATAATAATATTATACTATTATTTTAATAATAATAAAATTAATAATCATAATAATACTCTAAAATTGATTACAATATTTAATTTGATTGTATTTTTTATCTTATTCTGTTCTCATGACTGTTTTTCTTCACATCTACTGTTGTGATGCTTTAGCAATACGGTACCTAACAGTCACTTGAACTTGAGTCAACAGAGAGAGAGGGAGAGGGAGGGAAAGAAAGAGAGAGAGAGAGAGAGAGAGGGAGAGAGCGACAGACAGAGAGGGAGGGGGAGAGAGAGAGAGTGAGAGAGAGACAGACAGACAGAGCGTGAGAGGGAGGGAGGGATGGAGGGAGAGAGAGAGAGAGAGAGTGAGAGACAGACAGGGAGGGCGACAGAGACAGACAGACAGCGAGGGAGAGAGAGAGAGAAAGAGAGAGAGACAGACAGGGAGGGAGAGCGAGAGAGAGAGACAGACAGAGTGGGAGAGGGAGGGTGAGAGGGAGAGATAGAGACAGACAGCCAGAGAGGAGAGACAGACAGGGAGGGCGACAGAGACAGACAGACAGAGAGGGAGAGAGAGAGAGAGAGAGAGACAGACAGGCAGACAGGGAGGGAGAGAGAGAGAGACAGACAGAGAGGGAGAGGGAGAGAGAGAGACAGGGAGGGAGAGAGAAAGAGAGAGACAGACAGAGTGGGAGAGGGAGGGTGAGAGAGAGAAAGAGAGAGAGAGAGAGAGAGAGAGAGAGAGAGTGAGACAGACTGACAGACAGACAGAGAGGGAGAGATATG
Source organism: Pygocentrus nattereri (assembly GCF_015220715.1). NCBI lineage: Eukaryota > Metazoa > Chordata > Actinopteri > Characiformes > Serrasalmidae > Pygocentrus > Pygocentrus nattereri. The sequence continues at coordinate 26,537,619 of NC_051217.1, read as the reverse complement.
GGGGGGGCTGTTTAGTTTTGATCACTTTGGATTTTTATTTTAGACCAAAAGATCCAAAAACAGAAAAATAGCCACGTTCAAGAGGCCGGATGTACTAAACTTCCACTGAGGTTCTTCAAGACCCAGTTTTCAGAACCGAACACGCTTTTACTGAGTGACGTCAACCTGAACTCGAACCTAACGTTATTTACTCGTTTCCGAGACAAAATAACGTTAACCAGTTACATGTAAACCGCTACGTTACCCCTTTAAAGTAATACTATTAAAAAATCACTTAAAAATAAAAATATTTATAAGATATAAACATCATTTAAAAAGATAAATCCCACAAAAATAACATTTTAAATTATACAACAAAATAAAATATGACCAAAAAAAAAGATTCAAATTAAGAACAGAAATAATACCGATAAATGACAGATTACCATTTAAAGCTAAACGTCTTTTAAAAAAAAGATATATCATCAAAAAGAAACGATAAAACAATAAGTAACTTCTTATATAAAATGATTTGTGTAAAAATAATCAATTAATAATAATTATTATTATCATAATAATAATAATAATGTAATATAAATCTACTTAAAAAGATAAAAGTCACGGAAGCTGTTTTTTGGGGCGGAAGTGGCGCCATGACACTGCGTTATATCAACGTGAGAGGCGAGTTTTGCACTGCGGATTAAAAAGCGAATAAACGGAGAATTTCAGCCCAAAATCATGTGAGTTTCACTCATTTCGCTGAGTTTCTCCGCTGTAAGGCGGAGCGGCGGCGTTAAAGCGCATTGGCGGTGAAAACCGGGAACAGAGAAACGAACAAAAGCGCCGAAAATCCTCAAATCATCAAAGCTGGGTCATCCGGCTTCGTTTGGGTTCCGGTCGGCGCGTTTCGGGCTTTTATGTGAGATAATGTGGCTTCTTGTGGAATTGATCCGTTCCACCTTAAATGGCACAGCGGCTACTGTATGGCGCCGTATTGTATTTAAGTTGGAGCGGATCAATTCTAATTCGAAGACAGTCTGTTTTCGGTCTGTGAGTTAAATGTTTAGTTGGCGCTTCAAACCTGCCAATAAACACATTTCCCAAAAATATACTACAAAAACATTGATTATTAGGTATTGATTATGGATCATTACTGAAGTTCCTCATGAATATTAGCGTGAGATTTTTTCAGGGCATTTTAAAGGTCGTTTGTGTGTCAGATGCTGTATTTGGATTGTATAATAACTGCACAGTGTGATAAAATATAAAAGTAAGTTTGATAAATTGTTATTTATTATTATATATTATTTAAGCCAGTGAGATCGAGGCTTTATTTACAGTGGCATATGGTAAAATACTTTATACAGTAAAATGGAAGTCGAGAAATGTTTCTACTGATATTTCAAGACAAGTTTAAGACGTCTTGAGCGAAATAAACCGAATGAAACAGGAGAACGTGCCAGTTTGTTCTGTCAGGGCTGTAATTTTGGTTTGAGTGGACGGAGAAGGTGAAGTTCTCCGTGTTTGATTGTTGCGTGTTTGCTGTGAGTGCTGTCTCAAGGATTTGAGCTGCTTTGTTTGTAGGAGTCTTCTGAACAAGCCAAAGTCTGAGATGACTCCTGAGGAGCTCCAGAAGCGGGAGGAGGAGGAGTTCAACACCGGGCCACTGTCCGTCCTCACACAGTCTGTCAAGAACAACACGCAGGTCCTCATCAACTGCCGCAACAACAAGAAGCTGCTGGGCCGCGTGAAGGCGTTCGACAGGTATTCGCTCCCCTGTAAACACTCAGTCCATTCATCTCCAAATTATCAACGTTCATCTTAAATCTCTCTCTTTGCCATTTTCATAGCTACTAGCTGGATGAGACCGTTGTGTGTTGCTATGGTGACCAGCAGTCTGTGCTGATCTTCAGGGTTAAAGGGTGAATTAGCAGTTCTACATTAACTCCAGCATTTAAAACCATTTACTGATAAACTCTGTTGAACGATCAGCAGAGCTTTATTTTACTGTAAAGGAGGCTTATTTTATTATTACCTACTAATCTAATTCAGCTGTGGAGCCTCGGCAGGGCAGTAAAAGAGCCGTATGCAGCTCCGGTTCTGCAGGTTACTGGCCCCTGGGTTGGGGTAACTCTGGTGGGCCAAATCGAACATCCTTACAGGCCACGCTTCAGGCAGCCCTGGTGAAGAACACACTGACCGTCTTCTCTAGTCAGTTTTAATGAATTGATTTGGATGAAAACGATTTGTTGATATTTATTCTTTCTGGTTAAAGTGCTGCCTGGTTTTCAAAGTGCTAATTGCTACCCCTTGTGGCAAATTTTGTGTATGCCCTCTTTGTCATTCAGACTAAATAATGATTCAAAAACATAAATATTAAAGGGGCAGTGTGTAAGATCTCCCTCCCTCACCCCTCCCTTTCCAAGCGTGTAGTTAGACCCTACAGTGGCCGTCAGGATTCTGTTCTACTTTGTGTTTTCTCTTCTCTGCTGCTGAGGATTCACCGTCCCTTGGGTTCTCAAACTTCTCACAACACAAAGTATTCAGCAGCTCCAGAAGCATCTGCTGATTCTTCGTCTTTCTACGTCTTCCAACTGGAGCTACAGCGTTAACCAGTTTAAGCTGCTGCTTCAACGTAGAGCCAGTGTTTGGGTTGTCCGCTATGGGCTGCTGTAGAAACTTGGTGGCCTCTGTTGAAGTGGAGCTGCTCGCTATTGTAGAGATGAAGGGCTCATTCTAAGATAACGAGAATACAATTCAGTTACAAGTGATTAAACACTAACGAACACATGGTTATGTAGCCAAGCTGCCGTCGCTGCGTTAGTCCTGAACACAAAGACGTTCCAGCCATAAGGTTCCCAAAAATATCCATGTAAATATATCCCCGCATGATTCCTGCTTGCTGGTCACGTTAGACTGCGGTTCCTCACTCTGTCTGTTGTTTCAGGCACTGTAACATGGTTCTGGAGAACGTGAAGGAGATGTGGACGGAGGTACCCAAGAGCGGCAAAGGCAAGAAGAAGTCCAAACCAGTCAATAAGGATCGCTACATCTCCAAGATGTTCCTGAGAGGAGACTCTGTCATCGTGGTTCTGAGGAACCCTCTCATCACCGGCAAATAGACTGTCCACCTTTACGCTGCGACACCAGGCAGTCTGTGGTTCTAGAGGAGCGGGGGAACCAGAATAATACGTCATATTAACATGGTACTGCAGTGTTGGTGAAGCTCAGTGGTTTGGATTCAGGGAGATCAGGACGGCCTGCAACGGTGCTGTGGTTTTGGAGGTGTTTGCTTGTGTGGAGAGTCGACTGTGAGATCGATTTTGTTTTGGATTTTATTTCAGAGGCTTTGATTTGTCTTCAGAATAAAGTTTTGTACTCACAAAAAATGAAGCTGTGTGTGGATGATAATTTTTCTTGTCAGGAAAAAATTCCAGGGACATTGTACATAGAGGGGAATTCCACCCATTTTCCAAAATTCAGTTTTTGAGGTTTGAGAATAAACAGAGAGATTCCGAACGGTTCAGTGTGAAACAGTTCAGATGTTTTTACATTGGTGGTGGTGGGAACCAGGCGTTTTCATGAATACAACACAGATATAGACATTTTATTTTACCATCCAGAACCTACACAAGTCTTCTGAGTTTATATGGAATGTTGATGATGGAAAAATAGTGGAAAATATAATAAGTTATAAGGAATAATACGTTTTCTTTGGGGACTATTTTGCCGCCCAGCGTCTCAGTCATCAGGCAGTGAGATCGGAACCATTTCATGTAGGAACTTTCTGTGAGGAGCTTTTCGAGGGGGACGTCTGGTTCCTATTACCACCACTGTGAGCAGTTCTGACTCGGTAAGTTTATCTAGAACGGAGCGCTTCACACCAAAACGCTCACAACCGCTCTGATTACATCTTGACTGTATGATTGCAGTTTTTTTTAATTTTGAAAATAGGTGGAGCTCTCCTTTCAATTATATGAATGGTATCAGTTCACAATCCCGAGTGTTCAGGGCTGAAAATACTGAGTAGGGGAAACGTTTATAAAAGAAAACACGCAGAATCAGTGCAGTTTAATTTTCATTTATGGGGTTTTAGTCACTATTTCAATTTAATTTCACAAGTTGTTTTTGGAAACACAACATTTTTATCCCTCTTTTATCTCTCTCTAACACCCCCTCCCCCCACTAGTTTAGTTTGTATCTAAACTATCATAAAACAGCGTCTTGGTCATCAGGCAGTGAATTCATGACCATTTCATGTAGGAGCTTTCTGTGAAGAGCTTTTAGAGGGGGACGTCTGGTTTCTGTGACCACCACTGTGAGCAGTTCTGACTCGGTTTTTCACTGAAGAGTAAAACTACCTGAACAGACCCTGATGGTGTTTTTACCCTTAAAGGTTCAGGGTGCTGAAGTTTTAAGCGGTGTGTATTTGACGTGACTGAGGATGTGATGCAAAATCATTTTTAAATCTCATTTAAAAAGAGCGGCTGAAGGGCTATTATTCTCATTCTGACTTTCAGTTCCACCATAAACGAAGACACACTGGAGCAGGAATGTCACTTCAGCATCGATTAATTGGAGCAGAAATATCAGTGTGAATATTCTGTGAAAAATAGTTTACATTTGTTTTTGTTTTTGTTTTTTGTGTCCTTCAGATATTTTAAATCCGTATTTGCAGCCAGAATCACAAAAATGCATTCAGAAAAAAAAGCTGGATTCAGATTAAAGAAGCACAAAGACACACTCACACTCACTCATTTACACACACACACACACAGAACCACTCTCACACACACACTCACACACACACACACACTCTCACACGCACACACAGACACACACACACACACACTTTTTACTCACACACACAGACACACACGCTCACACAGAACCACTCGCGCAGACACAGACACTCGCACACATGCACACAGACTCACAAACACACTCTCACAGACACACAGACTCACACACACTCATGCACGCTCACAAGGAGACAGACACATGCTCACACACACTCGCAGACACTCACTCACACACACGCTCACGGAGACACATACTCGCACACAGACTCACACACACACACAGACTCGCACAGACATACAAGCAAGCAAGCAAAATTTATTTATATAGCGCTTTTTACAACAGGTGTTGTCTCAAAGCAGCTTTACAGGACAATCAGTATTACAGAAAGAAAAGAAAATCCGGGTCCAAGCCCCCATGAGCAAGCCAGCGGCGACGGTGGCAAGGAAAAACTCCCTAAAAGAGGAAGAAACCTTGAGAGGAACCAAGACTCAGAAGGGGAACCCATCCTCCTATGCTCAACACCAGATAGCAAACATTATTAGTATGAAGTATTAAAGTACAAAGTGAGAAAAGAGAAGATCTGAGGGTGAGGATTGCACAGCGTTGTAAAGCAAGAAGCTCAGTGGTGGTCAAGCCGGTCCAGAAAGCTGGTGAGCAGCGGCACCCAATCAAGGCAGAAGAGGCAACAGCATCAGACGCACAAGATGGGCAGCTATTCTGCTCGGCAAAGGAAAGAAAAACACAGTCTGTTCTGTAAAGAGTGGCTGACCACAGATTACAGTATAACAGAGCAGCAGAGACTCCAGCAGGTCTAGATCTGACAGGGAAGACTAATCACCAAAGGCTTGACTATACAAGTAAGTTTTTTTAGCCTAGACTTAAAAACTGAGGCTGTGTCTGATTCCCGAACATTAACAGGAAGATTATTCCAGAGCTGGGGTGCTTTGTATGAGAAAGCTCTCCCCCTGATGTAACTTTATTAATTCTAGGTACCAGTAGTAAGCCAGCACCTTGTGATCTAAGTAGGCGTGATGGTTCATAGTGGGAGAGAAGTTCACTCAGGTACTGAGGGGCGAGTCCATTTAGAGCTTTATAGGTCAGTAATAGGATTTTATAATCAATGCGAAATTTAGCTGGTAACCAGTGCAGGGCTGATAAAACTGGGCTAATATGGTCGAACTTTCTGGTTCTTGTGAGGACTCTAGCTGAAAATTGTTGAGGCTTTTGCTGGGACATCCAGACAGCAGGGCATTACAATAATCTAGCCTTGAATTAATGAATGCATGAACTAACTTTTCTGCGTCCTGTAGAGATAATGCATTTCTTAATTTAGCAATATTGCAGAGAATATTACAGAAACTCACACACAGATACACACACACACAGACACACACTCACACACAGACACACACACAAACATACACACAGACATAGACACTCACAGACACACACTCTCACACACACTCACAGAAACACACACAGATACACACAGACACAGACTCACACAGAGACACATACATGCACTCTCACATACACATACACTTGCACACACACTCACACACATGCTCACGCAGACACATACACAGACTCACACACTCACACACACAGACACACTCACACAGAAAGACACACAGATAGACTCACAGACACGCTTACATGCACATACAGACACACACACTTACACAGAAACTCACGCTCTCAGACACACACACAGACACACACACTCACTCACACACACACTCACACAGACACACTCACACACACAGACACACACACACTCACACGCACATACAGACACACACACTTACACAGAAACTCACACACAGACGCACACACAGGTACACACTCACACACTCTCACACACAGAATCACACACAGATACAAACACACCCACACTTTCACACTCACCCGCACACACAGACACATGCACACACTCACTCTCACACACACTCACACACACACACATGCTCACAATGAGACACACAAACACACACTCACAGAAACACATTCACTCACACACACACACGCTCACATAGACACACACACTCATTCTCACACACACACTCTCACAAAGAGACACGCTCACACACACTCACGCACACACAGACACTCGCACACATGCACACACACTCACACTCTCACAAAGACAATCACACAGACTCACACACGCTCACAAAGAGACAGACACATGCTCACACACATGCTCACAAAGAGACACAAATACTCATGCTCACACACAGACTCACACACTCACACAGAAAAACAGACTCAAACACACACTCACACAAACACACACTCTCACACTCACACAGATACACAGACTCAAACTCTCTCACACACACACACACACACAGATACACACACAAACACCCACAGACACACACACTCATAGACACAAACAGACACACACACACACTCTCACACACAGAGACACACACACACACAGACTCACACACATTCTCACACACAGACACATGCTAACAGACACACACTCACAAACACACTCACACACACACACACTCACTCTCACACTCACACAGACACAGACTCACAGTCACTCACTCTCACACACACACACAGATACACACACAAACACCCACAGACACACACACTCATACACACCCACAGACACACACACACACAGAGACACACACAGACAGACAGACACACACACACACAGACTCACACACATTCTCACACACAGACACACTCACACACACAGACACACACTGACACACTCACACACACACAATCCACACACAGACACACACTCGTACAGACACACACGCTCACACAGTCACACACACACATTCTCACGGTCACACACACAAACACTCACATATACACACACTCACACATACACAGACACACACATTCACATGGTGGGGGCTAAACCACTGTAGCTGAATGATGGGGCCTAAACGGCTGTAGCTGAATGGTGGAGTTAAACCGCTGTAGCTGAATGGATGAGGCTAAATTTCTGTCGCTGAATGGGTGGAGCTAAACTGCTTTAGCTGAATGGTGCGGGCTAAACCACTGTAGATGTATTGTGGGGCTAAACCGCTGTAGCTGAATGGTGGGGCTAAACCGCTGTAGCTGAATGGTGGGGTTAAACCACTATACGTGAATGGGTGGGGCTAAACCGCTGTAGCTGAATGGTGGGGCTAAACCACTGTAGCTGAATGGGTGGTGCTAAACTGCTGTGGCTGAATGGTGGTGGCTAAACCACTGTAGCTGAATTGTGGAGTTAAACCGGTGTAGCTGAATCATGGAGTTAAACCGCTGTAGCTGAAAGGTCGAGCTAAACCGCTGTAGCTGAATGGTGGAGCTAAACCGCTGTAGCTGAATAGGTGGAGCTAAACCGCTGTAGCTGAATGTTGGGGCTAAACTGCTGTAGCTGAATGGTGGAGTTAAACCGGTGTACCTGAATGGTGGGACTAAACCGCTGAAGATAAATGGTGGAGCTAAAACGCTGTACCAGAATGGATGGGGCTAAATCGCTGTAGCTGATTGTTGGGGCTAAACCGCTGTTGCTGAATGGTCGTAGCTAAAACACTGTAGCTGAATGGTGGGGGCTAAACTGCTGTAGCTGAATGGTGGAGCTAAACCGCTGTAGCTGAATAGGTGGAGCTAAACTGCTGAATGGGTGGGGCTAAATCGCTGTACCTGAATGGGTGAGGCGTAACTGCTGTAGCTGAATGGGTGGGGCTAAACCGCTGTAGCTGAATGGTGGGGTTAAACCACTATACGTGAATGGTGGGGACAAAACCGCTGGAGCTGAATGGTCGGGCCAAACCTCTGTAGCTGAATGATGGGGGCTAAACCACTGTAGTTCACTGGTGGGGCCAAACCGCTGTAGCTGAATGGTGAGGGCTATATTAGCTGAATGATGTGGGCTAAATGGCTGTAGGTGAATGGTGGGGCTAAACCGCTGTAGCTGAATAGTGAGGGCTAAATGGCTGTACATGAATGGTGGGGCTAAACCGCTGAAGCTAATTGGTGGAGCTAAACCGCTGTAGCTGAAAGGTTGAGCGAAACCGCAGTAGCACAGTGGTGTGGCTAAACAGCTGTAGCTGAATAGTGGAGCTAAATCGTGGTACCTGAATGTTGGAGCAAAACAGCTGTAGCCGAATGGTCGGGCTAAACCGCTGTAGATCAATGGGTGGAGCTAAACCGCTGTACCTGAATGGTTGAGTTAAACCGCTGTAGATGAATGGTGGAGTTAAACCACTGTAGCTGAATGATGGAGTTAAACTGCTGTAGCTGAATGGCTGGGGCTAAACTGCTGTACTTGATTGGGTGGAGCTTAATGGCTGTAGCCGAATGGGTTGGGCTGAAGTGCTGTAGCTGAATGGTGGGGCTAAATCGCTGTAGCTGAATCATGGGGCCAAACCGCTGTAGCTGAATGGTGGAGCTAAACCGTGGTACCTGAATGTTGGAGCTAAATAGCTGTAGCTGAATGGTGGGGCCAAACCGCTGTAGCTGAATGGTGGGGGCTAAACCACTGTAGCTCAATGGTGGGGCCAAACTGCTGTAGCTGAATTGTGAGGTGTACAACATATTAGCTGAATGATGTGGGCTAAATGGCTGTACCTGAATGGTGGGGCTAAACCGCTGAAGCTAATTGGTGGAGCTAAACCGCTGTAGCTGAAAGGTTGAGCGAAACCGCAGTAGCACAGTGGTGTGTGCTGTAAATGGCTGTAGGTGAATCGTGGGGTCTAACCCACTGTAGCTCAATGGTTGGCCCAAACCGCTGGAGCTGAGTGGTGGGGCCAAACCGCTGTAGCTTAATGGTGGGACAAAAACGGCTGTACCTGATTGGGTGGGGCTAAATCGCTTTAGCTGAATGTTGGGGTTTAACCACTCTGGCTGAATTGTGGGGGCTAAACCATGTTAGCTGAATGGTGGGGGCTAAACGGCTGTACCTGAATGGTGGGGCTAAACTGCTGTAGATTAATGGTGGAGATAAACTGCTGTAGTTGAAATGTCGAGCTAAACCGCTGTAGCTCAATGGTGTGGCTAAACTGCTGTAGCTGAATGGTGGAGCTAAAACGTGGTACCTGAATGTTGGAGCTAAATAGCTGTAGCTGAATGGTGGGGCTAAACCACTGTAGCTGAATGGTGGGGCTAAACCACTGTAGCTGAATGGTGGGGCTAAAACGTTGTACCTGAATTGGTGGGGGCTAAATGGCTGTACCTGAATGATGGGGGCTAAACCGCTGTAGCTGAATGGTGGAGGCTAAAACGTGGTACCTGAATGTTGGAGCAAAACAGCTGTAGCCGAATGGTCGGGCTAAACCGCTGTAGATCAATGGGTGGAGCTAAACCGCTGTACCTGAATGGTTGAGTTAAACCGCTGTAGATGAATGGTGGAGTTAAACCACTGTAGCTGAATGATGGAGTTAAACTGCTGTAGCTGAATGGCTGGGGCTAAACTGCTGTACTTGATTGGGTGGAGCTTAATGGCTGTAGCCGAATGGGTTGGGCTGAAGTGCTGTAGCTGAATGGTGGGGCTAAATCGCTGTAGCTGAATCATGGGGCCAAACCGCTGTAGCTGAATGGTGGAGCTAAACCGTGGTACCTGAATGTTGGAGCTAAATAGCTGTAGCTGAATGGTGGGGGCTAAACCACTGTAGCTCAATGGTGGGGCCAAACTGCTGTAGCTGAATTGTGAGGTGTACAACATATTAGCTGAATGATGTGGGCTAAATGGCTGTAGGTGAATCGTGGGGTCTAACCCACTGTAGCTCAATGGTTGGCCCAAACCGCTGGAGCTGAGTGGTGGGGCCAAACCGCTGTAGCTTAATGGTGGGACAAAAACGGCTGTACCTGATTGGGTGGGGCTAAATCGCTTTAGCTGAATGTTGGGGTTTAACCACTCTGGCTGAATTGTGGGGGCTAAACCATGTTAGCTGAATGGTGGGGGCTAAACGGCTGTACCTGAATGGTGGGGCTAAACTGCTGTAGATTAATGGTGGAGATAAACTGCTGTAGTTGAAATGTCGAGCTAAACCGCTGTAGCTCAATGGTGTGGCTAAACTGCTGTAGCTGAATGGTGGAGCTAAAACGTGGTACCTGAATGTTGGAGCTAAATAGCTGTAGCTGAATGGTGGGGCTAAACCACTGTAGCTGAATGGTGGGGCTAAAACGTTGTACCTGAATTGGTGGGGGCTAAATGGCTGTACCTGAATGATGGGGGCTAAACCGCTGTAGCTGAATGGTGGAGGCTAAACCATCTTAGCTGAATTGTGGGGGCTAAATGGATGTAGCTGAATGGTGGGGCTAAAAGCCTGTACCTCATTGGGTGAGTACCTTACTGGAATGGGAGAGGGGGAGAGAGAGAGAGAGAGGGAGAAAGGGAGAGAAAGAGAGGGAGTGGGAGAGGGAGAGAGACAGGGAGATAAAGGGGGAGAAGGAGGGAGAGAGAGAGGGAGATAAAGGGAGAGAAAGAGAGGGAGTGGGAGAGGGAGAGAGAGAGAGAGGTAGAAAGGGAGAGGGAGTGGGAGAGGCAGAGAGAGGGGGAGAGAGAGAGAGGGAGAAAGGGAGAGGGAGAGGCAGAGAGAGAGAGTGGGAGAGGGAGGGAGAGAAAAAGAGAGGGATTGGGAGAGGGGGAGAGCGAGAGAAAAAGAGTGGGAGTGGGAGAGGGAGAGAGGGAGTGGGAGAAAGAGGGAATGGGAGAGAGAGGGAGAGAAAAACAGGGAGAGGGAGAGAGGGAGGGGAGAGGAAGAGAGGGAGGGGAGAAGGAGAGAGGGAGTGGGAGAGGGAGAGAGGGAGTGTGAGAGGGAGGGAGAGAAAAAGAGAGAGAGGGAGTGGGAGAGGGGGAGGGAGAGGGATTGGGAGAGGGGGAGAGCGAGAGAAAAAGAGAGTGGGAGTGGGAGAGGGAGAGAGGGAATGGGAGAGGGAGAGAGAGAGTGGGAGAGGGAGGGAGAGAAAAACGGAGAGGGAGAGAGGGAGAGAGGGAGGGGGAGAAGGAGAGAGGGAGAGGGAATGGGAGAGTGAGAGAGAGAGTGGGAGAGGGAGGGAGAGAAAAACGGAGAGGGGGAGAGGGAGAGAGGGAGGGGGAGAAGGAGAGAGGGAGTGGGAGAGGGAGAGAGAGAAAAAGAGAGAGGGAGAGAGAGAGCGAGAGGGAGTGGAAGAGGGGGAGGGAGTGGGAGAGGGAGGGAGAGAGGGAGTGTGAGAAGGAGGGAGAGAAAAAGAGAGAGAGGGAGAGGGAGAGAGAGAGCGAGAGGGAGTGGAAGAGGGGGAGGGAGTGGGAGAGGGAGAGAGGGAGGGAGAGAGGGAGTGGGAGAGGGAGGGAGAGAAAAAGAGAGAGGGAGTGGGAGAGGGAGAGAGGGAGTGGGAGAGGGAGGGAGAGAAAGAGAGAGGGAGAGGGAGGGAGAGAGGCAGTGGGAGAGGGAGGGGGAGAGGGAGAGAGGGAGAGGGAGAAGGAGAGAGAGAGAGGGAATGGGAGAGGGAGAGAGAGAGTGGGAGAGGGGGAGGGAGTGGGAGAGGGAGAGAGGGAGGGAGAGAGGGAGTGGGAGAGGGAGGGAGAGAAAAAGAGAGAGGGAGTGGGAGAGGGAGAGAGGGAGTGGGAGAGGGAGGGAGAGAAAGAGAGAGGGAGAGGGAGGGAGAGAGGCAGTGGGAGAGGGAGTGGGAGAGGGAGGGGGAGAGGGAGAGAGGGAGAGGGAGAAGGAGAGAGAGAGAGGGAATGGGAGAGGGAGAGAGAGAGTGGGAGAGGGAGGGAGAGAAAAACGGAGAGGGAGAGAGGGAGAGAGGGAGGGGGAGAAGGAGAGAGGGAGTGGGAGAGGGAGAGAGGGAGAGAGGGAGGGGGAGAAGGAGAGAGAGGGAATGGGAGAGTGAGAGAGAGAGTGGGAGAGGGAGGGAGAGAAAAACGGAGAGGGAGAGAGGGAGGGGGAGAAGGAGAGAGGGAGTGGGAGAGGGAGAGAGGGAGTGGGAGAGGGAGGGAGAGAAAAAGAGAGAGAGGGAGAGGGAGAGAGAGAGCAAGAGGGAGTGGAAGAGGGGGAGGGAGAGAGGCAGTGGGAGAGGGAGTGGGAGAGGGAGGGGGAGAGGGAGAGAGGGAGGGGGAGAAGGAGAGAGAGAGAGGGAATGGGAGAGGGAGAGAGAGAGTGGGAGAGGGAGGGAGAGAAAAACAGAGGAAGAGGGAGAGAGGGAGGGAGAGAGGGAGGGGGAGAAGGAGAGAGGGAGTGGGAGAGGGAGAGAGGGAGAGAGGGAGGGGGAGAAGGAGAGAGAGGGAATGGGAGAGTGAGAGAGAGAGTGGAGAGGGAGGGAGAGAAAAACGGAGAGGGAG
>NC_051217.1:26406283-26524450 GCF_015220715.1 Pygocentrus nattereri | reverse complement strand
GAGAGAGAGAGGGAGAGAGGGAGAGAAAAAGAGAGAGAGAGGGAGTGGGAGAGGGAGGGAGAGAAAAAGAGAGAGGGAGTGGGAGAGGGAGGGAGAGAGGGAGTGGGAGAGGGATGGAGAGAAAAAGAGGGAGAGAGTGGGAGAGGGAGAGAGAGAGTGGGAGAGGGAGGGAGAGAAAAAGAGAGAGAGAGGGAGGGAGAGAAAAAAGAGAGAGGGAGTGGGAGAGGGAGGGAGAGAAAAAGAGAGGGAGAAAGTGGGAGAGGGAGAGAGAGGGAGGGAGAGAAAAACAGTTGGAGAGGGAGAGGGAGTGGGAGAGGGAGTGAGAGAGGGAGTGAGAGAGGGAGTGGGAGAGGGAGGGAGAGAAAAAGAGAGAGGGAGTGGGAGAGGGAGGGAGAGAAAAAGAGAGGGAGAAAGTGGGAGAGGGAGAGAGAGGGAGGGAGAGAAAAACAGTTGGAGAGGGAGAGGGAGTGGGAGAGGGAGGGAGAGAAAAGAGAGAGAGAGGGAGTGAGAGAGGGAGGGAGAGAAAAAGAGAGGGAGAGAGTGGGAGAGGGAGAGAGAGAGGGGGAGAGGGAGAGAGAGCGAGAGGGAGGGGGGGAGGGAGAGAAAAAGAGAGAGGGAGTGGGAGAGGGAGGGAGAAAAAAGAGAGGGAGAGAGTGGGAGAGGGAGAGAGAGGGTGGGAGAGGGAGGGAGAGAAAAACAGTGGGAGAGGGAGAGGGAGTGGGAGAGGGAGGGAGAGAAAAAGAGAGGGAGGGAGAGAGAGGGAGTGGGAGAGGGAGGGAGAGAAAAAGAGAGGGAGAGAGAGAGGGGGAGAGAGGGAGAGAGAGAGCGAGAGGGAGGGGGGGAGGGAGAGAGGCAGTGGGAGAAGGAGGGAGAGAAAAAGAGAGAGGGAGTGGGAGAGGGAGGGAGAAAAAAGAGAGGGAGAGAGTGGGAGAGGGAGAGAGAGGGTGGGAGATGGAGGGAGAGAAAAACAGTGGGAGAGGGAGAGGGAGGGAGAGAAAAAGAGAGAGGGAGTGAGAGAGGGAGTGGGAGAGGGAGGGAGAGGGAGTGAGAGAGGGAGTGAGAGAGGGAGTGGGAGAGGGATGGAGAGAAAAAGAGAGGGAGAGAGTGGGAGAGGGAGAGAGAGAGTGGGAGAGGGAGGGAGAGAAAAACAGTGGGAGAGGGAGGGAGAGAAAAAGAGAAGGAGAGGGAGAGAGAGAGGGAGTGGTAGAATGAGGGAGAGAAAAAGAGAGGGAGAGAGTGGGAGAGGGAGGGTGAGAAAAACAGTGGGAGAGGGAGATGGAGAGGGAGGGAGAGAAAAAGAGAGAGAGAGAGAGGGAGTGGGAGAGGGAGGGAGAGAAAAAGAGAGGGAGAGAGAGGGAGAGGGAGAGAGAGAGTGGGAGAGGGAGGGAGAGAAAAAAAGAGGGAGAGAGGGACAGAGGGAGTGGGAGAGGGAGGGAGAGAAAAAGAGAGGGAGAGAGAGAGCGAGAGGGAGGGGGGAGGGAGAGAGGCAGTGGGAGAGGGAGGGAGAGAAAAAGAGAGAGGGAGTGGGAGAGGGAGGGAGAGAAAAAGAGGGAGAGAGTGGGAGAGGGAGAGAGAGGGTGAGAGAGGGTGGGAGAGGGAGGGAGAGAAAAACAGTGGGAGAGGGAGAGGGAGTGGGAGAGGGAGGGAGAGAAAAAGAGAGGGAGAGAGGGAGGGAGAGAGAGGGAGTGGGAGAGGGAGAGAGGGAGAGAGAGAGCGAGAGGGAGGGGGTGGGGGAGAGGCAGTGGGAGAGGGAGGGAGAGAAAAAGAGAGAGGCAGTGGGAGAGGGAGGGAGAGAAAAAGAGAGAGGGAGTGGGAGAGGGAGGGAGAGAAAAAGAGAGGGAGAGAGTGGGAGAGGGAGAGAGAGAGGGAGAGAGGGAGAGAGGGAGGGAGAGAGAGAGAGAGGGAGTGGGAGAGGGAGGGAGAGAAAAAGAGAGGGAGAGAGTGGGAGAGGGAGAGAGAGAGGGGGAGAGGGAGAGAGAGAGGGGGAGAGGGAGAGAGAGAGGGAGAGAGGGAGAGAGAGAGGGAGAGAGGCAGTGGGAGAGGGAGGGAGAGAAAAAGAGAGAGGGAGTGGGAGAGGGAGGGAGAGAGGGGGAGAGGGAGAGAGAGCGAGAGGGAGGGGGGGAGGGAGAGAAAAAGAGAGAGGGAGTGGGAGAGGGAGGGAGAGAAAAAGAGAGGGAGAGAGTGGGAGAGGGAGAGAGAGGGTGGGAGAGGGAGGGAGAGAAAAATAGTGGGAGAGGGAGAGGGAGTGGGAGAGGGAGGGAGAGAAAAAGAGAGGGAGGGAGAGAGAGGGAGTGGGAGAGGGAGGGAGAGAAAAAGAGAGGGAGAGAGAGAGGGGGAGAGAGGGAGAGAGAGAGCGAGAGGGAGGGGGGGAGGGAGAGAGGCAGTGGGAGAAGGAGGGAGAGAAAAAGAGAGAGGGAGTGGGAGAGGGAGGGAGAGAAAAAGAGAGGGAGAGAGTGGGAGAGGGAGAGAGAGGGTGGGAGATGGAGGGAGAGAAAAACAGTGGGAGAGGGAGAGGGAGAGGGAGGGAGAGAAAAAGAGAGAGGGAGTGAGAGAGGGAGTGGGAGAGGGAGGGAGAGGGAGTGAGAGAGGGAGTGAGAGAGGGAGTGGGAGAGGGATGGAGAGAAAAAGAGAGGGAGAGAGTGGGAGAGGGAGAGAGAGAGTGGGAGAGGGAGGGAGAGAAAAACAGTGGGAGAGGGAGGGAGAGAAAAAGAGAGGGAGAGGGAGAGAGAGAGGGAGTGAGAGAGGGAGTGGTAGAATGAGGGAGAGAAAAAGAGAGGGAGAGAGTGGGAGAGGGAGGGTGAGAAAAACAGTGGGAGAGGGAGATGGAGAGGGAGGGAGAGAAAAAGAGAGAGAGAGAGAGGGAGTGGGAGAGGGAGGGAGAGAAAAAGAGAGGGAGAGAGAGGGAGAGGGAGAGAGAGAGTGGGAGAGGGAGGGAGAGAAAAAAGAGGGAGAGAGGGACAGAGGGAGTGGGAGAGGGAGGGAGAGAAAAAGAGAGGGAGAGAGAGAGCGAGAGGGAGGGGGGAGGGAGAGAGGCAGTGGGAGAGGGAGGGAGAGAAAAAGAGAGAGGGAGTGGGAGAGGGAGGGAGAGAAAAAGAGGGAGAGAGTGGGAGAGGGAGAGAGAGGGTGAGAGAGGGTGGGAGAGGGAGGGAGAGAAAAACAGTGGGAGAGGGAGAGGGAGTGGGAGAGGGAGGGAGAGAAAAAGAGAGGGAGAGAGGGAGGGAGAGAGAGGGAGTGGGAGAGGGAGAGAGGGAGAGAGAGAGCGAGAGGGAGGGGGGAGGGAGAGAGGCAGTGGGAGAGGGAGGGAGAGAAAAAGAGAGAGGGAGAGGGAGAGGGAGGGAGAGAAAAAGGGAGAGAGGGAGTGGGAGAGGGAGGGAGAGAAAAAGAGAGGGAGAGAGTGGGAGAGGGAGAGAGAGAGGGGGAGAGGGAGAGAGGGAGAGAGGGAGGGAGAGAGAGAGAGAGGGAGTGGGAGAGGGAGGGAGAGAAAAAGAGAGGGAGAGAGTGGGAGAGGGAGAGAGAGAGGGGGAGAGGGAGAGAGAGAGGGAGAGAGGGAGAGAGAGAGGGAGAGAGGCAGTGGGAGAGGGAGGGAGAGAAAAAGAGAGAGGGAGTGGGAGAGGGAGGGAGAGAAAAAGAGAGGGAGAGAGTGGGAGAGGGAGAGAGAGAGGGGGAGAGGGAGAGAGGGAGAGAGAGAGCGAGAGGGAGGGGGGGAGGGAGAGAGGCAGTGGGAGAGGGAGGGAGAGAAAAAGAGAGAGGGAGTGAGAGAGGGAGTGGGAGAGGGAGGGAGAGAAAAAGAGAGAGGGAGTGAGAGAGGGAGTGGGAGAGGGAGGGAGAGAAAAAGAGAGAGAGAGGGAGTGGGAGAGGGAGGGAGAGAAAAAGAGAGGGAGAGAGAGCGAGAGGGAGGGGGAGAGGGAGAGAGGCAGTGGGAGAGGGAGGGAGAGAAAGAGAGAGAGGGAGTGGGAGAGGGAGGGAGAGAAAAAGAGAGGGAGAGAGGGAGGGAGAGGGAGGGAGAGAGAGGGAGTGGGAGAGGGAGGGAGAGAAAAAGAGGGAGAGAGTGGGAGAGGGAGAGGGAGAGAGCGAGAGGCAGAGAGGGAGAGAGGGAGTGGGAGAGGGAGAGAGGGAGGCAGAGAGGCAGAGGGAGGCAGAGAGGGAGAAGGAGAGTGGGAGAGGGAGAGAGTGGGAGAGAGAGGGGGAGTGGGAGAGAGAGAGAGGGGGATTGGGAGAGTGTGAGAGAGGGAGTGGGAGAGGGAGAGAGAGAGGGACTGGGAGAGGGGGAGAGGGAGAGAGGGAGTGGGAGAGGGAGAGAGAGAGTGGGAGAGAGTGGGAGAGGGAGAGAGTGGGAGAGAGAGGGGGAGTGGGAGAGAGAGAGAGGGGGATTGGGAGAGAGGGAGAGAGGGAGTGGGAGAGAGGGAGAGTGAGGGAGTGGGAGAGAGGGAGAGGGAGAGAGTGGGAGAGAACGAGGGAGAGTGGGAGAGAGGGAGTGGGAGAGGGAGAGAGAGAAGGATTGGGAGAGGGGCAGAGGGGGAGAGAGGGAGAGGGAGTGGGAGAGGGAGAGAGGGAGGCAGAGAGGGAGAGGGAGAGAGGGAGGCAGAGAGGGAGTGGGAGACGGAGAGAGGTAGTGAGAGAGAGGGAGAGAGAGAGGGAGAGTGGGAGAGAGAGAGAGGGAGAGTGGGAGAGGGAGAGAGAGAGCGAGAGGGAGTTGGAGAGTGGGAGAGGGGGAGAGGTAGAGTGGGAGAGGGAGAGAGGGAGAGAGAGCGAGAGGGAGTGGGAGAGGGAGAGAGAGAGAGAGAGGGAGAAAGGGAGTGAAAGTGGGAGTGGGAGAGGGAGAGAGGGAGTGGGAGAGAAAGAGGGAGAGAGAGAGGGAGTGGGAGAGAGAGAGAGAAAGAGAGAGAGAGGGAGGGACAGACTGATGTGGAAGTTTTAGTTGGAATTTTAAACGATTTTAGGGTTTTATCGTCTGCAAAATTCAACTGGACTAAGAGTGAAGCAGTTTTAGTTTTGCGTTTGGGATGGCGGGGAACCCACACTTCCAGATGGATTGATGTGGAGAAGGGGTGGTTTTACATATCTGGGGGTGTATTTGTGGGACAGTACCTGTAGTACACAGAACTGGGATGGCGTGGTTGAAAAGGTTAAAGGAGTAAGTGGAAATGGTTAGTCCCCCAGATGTCCTATCAGGGAAGGATGCTTGTTATCAACAACCTTGCTGCATCATCTCTTTGGCATAAACTGGCATGTGTGGACCCCCCACCGAATCTGCTGGCGACCCTGCAGGCAGTGCCAGTGGACTTTTTCTGGGATTGACTGCACTAGCTTCCACAGGGAGTTCTACATCTGCCAAAAGAGGAAGGGGAGCAAGGACTTGTCCACTTGGCTAGCAGGACCACTGCCTTCTGACTCCAGTTCATCAGGAGACTCCTCGCTGGCCCCAGGGGGCTGGTTCGGAGGGCAGTGTCATGCCAGATATTGCACACAGTAGGTGGTCTTGGGTTGGACAGAGCATTGTTTTTAATGAGCACTAAAGCACTGGACATTGATGGATTGCCTGCTTTTTATTGAGGACTTTTTAAAATCTGGGACTTTTTTATTGTAAGTAGACAGGCTGGCTCTTCTTTGCACTGGCTCTTGAAGGAGCCTCTTTTCCATGGCACACGACTGGACTTGGAGGGAACGATCACCCCTGCACTGACCAGAGTCTTGTTGTCCTCAGGAGTCACAACCCTCTGCCAGCTGTTGGACGTCGCAGGACCAGATCTTGCTCAAGTGGAGGACGTGGCTGCGAGACTGGGGATGAGATCTCTGTGTGTTGTGGCTCAGCTGCTCGAGGGCTGGAGGACAGCCTTCTCTCCTGAGGAACGGAAGCAGGTGAGGGACTACAGTGCAGGGGTGGTCAGTCCTTTGGAGCATGACCCATTCCCCGACATCTATATCACGTCGGACTTACAGGACTGTGAAGGCCCCCTTCTGGAGTGTGTGGGGGAGTCTGTAATGAGCTTGGGGACAATGTCTGGTGAGCTGCTGTACAGAGCCTGTGTGAAGGTTCTGAATAAGAAAAGACCACACAGCAGAACCGACACACCATGGCGTGATGTTTTTAACCTGAGTGATGATGTAAAGCCAGAGTGGAGAGCACTGTATAAACCACCATTGACTAAAAAAGTGGCTGACCTGCAGTGGAGGATTTCACACAGTATCGTCTCAGTCAACACTTTACTTTCATTTCTGTTTTAAACCCTGAGATTTTACCACAGTGCCCGTTTTTGTCCTCAGAGAGAAACTGTGTTTCATGCTTTTATGCACTGTTTTAGGCTTTGCTCTTTGTTTGAAGTCTTAAAGCATGTTTTTATGTCTCTTAATGTGACTTTTACATTGCAGACTTTTATCCTTGGTTTTAAGTACATCAAGAGAGAGAAATCCAAATGCCAACGGATCAACTTCATCCTTGGGCAGGCAAAAATGGCCGTATACATCAGTCGTAAGAACAAGGCTGCACATGGTACTGACTGCGAGGCCACCAGGATTCTCTCTAGGCTGGTCCAGGATTTTAATTGATTTTAATTATTTTAAGAGCATGTGTGATGTGGAGGCCTTTGAGGTGATATGGTGCTGCGGTGGGGCCGTGTGCTCGGTGTGTGAGGGTGAACTCTACTTTGCTGAGCTCAGATGAGCCGGACTGGGTTTAGTTTGTGTCTTTTTGGTTTTTTTACCTGTTTATAAAGTGTTTGTCTTATTTTTATTTATTCAGTTAATTTATTATTATTAATTAATTTCAGTACAACTTAAGACGACAATGTGATGGATGACTGTTTCAATGAACCATCAAAAGTCAAAGTCTCTCTCTCGTCTCTCTCTCTCTCTCTCTCTCTCTCTCTCTCTCTCTCTCCCCCTCCCACATCCATCTCCTCTCTCCCTCTCTCTTTCTCCCTCTCCCTCTGTCACTCTCTCTCTCTCCTTCTCCCTATACCTCTCTTCTCATCCTCTCTCTCCCTCGGTCTCCCTCTCTCTCTGCTGCTCACCCTACAGCAGATTAGCTCCACCCTCTCCCTCTACTCTCTCCCTCTACCTACCTCCTTCTCTCTCTCTTTTTCTCTCCCTCTCTCTCTTTTTCTCCCTCTCTCTCTTCCTCTCTCTCTCTCCCTCTACCACTCTCTTTCTCCCTGTCCTTACCTCTCTCTCTCTTTCTCTTTTTCTCTCCCTCTTTCTCTATCCTCTCTCCCCTGCTCTCTCCCTCCCTCTCCCTATCCTCTGTCCCCCGCTCTCTCTCCCTCTCTCTCTCCCTCCCTCTCTCCTTCTCCCTCTCTCTCCCCTTATCTCACTCCCTCTCTCTCTATCCCTCTCTATCCTCTCTCCCCCACTCTCTCTCAACCTCACTGTCTCCCTCTCTCACTCTCTCTCCCTCTCCCGCTCCCTTTCTCCCTCTCTCTTTCTCTCCCTCTACCTCTCTCTCCCTCTCTCTCTATCCCTCTCTATCCTTTCTCCCCTGCTCTCTCAACCTCCCTCCCTCTCTCTCTCTATCCTCTCTCCCCCTCTCTCTCTCTCGCTCTCTCTCTCCCGCTCCCTTTCTCCCTCTCTCTCTCTCGCTCTCTCTCTCCCACTCCCTCTCTCCCTCTCTCTCTCTCCCTCTCTCTCTCGCTCTCTCTCCCTCTACCTCTCTCTCTCTCCCCCACACTCTCTCTATCCCACTCTATCCCCTCTCCCCCTCTCCACGGTGTCCGCGGGGTTGTAAAAAGTATTAAAAGGTAGTAAATTCAGTTGGCCAAAATTAAGGCCATTAAAAAGTATTAAAAAGTAATAAGCTTCATCTGACGAGGTATTAAATTTTCGAACCCTCATCCAACTGCCTAGACGTTTTTGAATTTGTGTTAAGTGCAGGCCTTTCTCCTAAAATTCTTTAAATTAGATTTATTTTTATGTTGCTAGCAGTGATATGACGTGACGTGACCTGATGTTTGTTCGCGCACGCGCCAGTCACCTAAATACCCGGCTGGCTTGCCGCCAAACCTGTTAGCGAAACACTATGGGAAAGTGCAAGTTTTCCGACATCTGGCTTGACGACCCAAGATTTAAAGACTGGCTTAGGACAGTGGTTAGCAACAACCGAGAGGCTTTTTGCCACGTTTGCAAGAAGATCATCAACATACTCTGTATGGGGTTGAATGCGGTTAAATCGCATATGGAGTCCGCTAACCACCAAAGGAGGAAGCACAGGCGTGGGGAGCAGCTTCCAATTTCAATGTTCTGCGGTACATCGCCGACGTCAACCGCCACTGCTTTGCCGTCAACTGCTCTCCCTACCCAGACTACTGCTAGCAGTTTTCCAAACGATAGCATCGTCAACAGGTGCTCAGATGCCAGACAGTAGCAGACCCAATGCCCCGTCACCACTGCCGCTACATTGTGAGATGAAGTGCTGTGGTGTTTGGACCTTGCAACGAAACACCACTCTTTCAATTCTAACGAAGGCATTGGAGAGCCTTTTCGCAATATGTTTCCAGACTCCAGCAAGGATAAAACTGCTTACTTTATCAAATTTGGTATTGCGCCATGTTTCAGGAAGCAACTGGTGAAGACCATAAACAAAGCTGGGCCGTTCGTTCTAATGTTTGACGAGAGCCTCAACCAATCCTCAAAAAAAAACAGATGGATATACATATTCGTTTTTTGGAGGATGGCTGTGTCAGGTCAAGATATTTTGGCTCAGAATTCCTGGGACATGCAACAGCTGATGACCTGCTGCAGGACATCAAAGTAAGTTTATTTTCTTATTAATCATTCATGACTAGGCTTGGGCGATATGGAGAAAATGCCTTGTACCACGGTATGACAAAATACCGGCGATATATTTTATTTTTACATTTGTACATGTATATTTTATTTGCCTGGTGGTTATTTGGGTAAACCGCAGTGTCTCCGAGAAAATGCAGCCTGATTCACGTGAGAGTCACACAGGATAGCATCTAAATGTAACGGGGAATTACTGCAGGAATAGGGAATTCGTAGGAATTTACACCATCTCCCCAATGCGTTTCCAACCCTTATTTGAGCGGAGACTTTGGAGCTTTTAACTTTCTTTTAAGTTAATTGAAACCCAGAAAGAAAGAAGTCAGATAAGATAGTACTTTATTCATCCCCGTAGGGAAATTCAAGCGTCCCGTAGAGCACAGAGAGATGTTCAGCCGTCTGATTGTAAGGTAACTAAAACGCTAGCGATCGCCATGGTAATGCTTTTAAATGGATAAATCGCCATCTCAATAAAATGTCCCCTTGCTAGACAACATAACTAGTGTCACTTAAAATGAACATTTCAATCTCACGTTCATTTGAAACAATATGCAATTTGAAGTCCTGACGTGCTAGCTCGCTAGCTCGCATACTAGCCATATTCCCATTGTTACTCAGGCAAAATCGGTTGTGCTAACGTTAGCAAGCTAGCTATCTCGGTTAAGTGTCAACTATCTGTCTCGTGTATAAATATGGGAGCCGTTGGCATCACACCCACGCAAAAAACATAGAATTATCTTCATAGAATTATATTTATATTATCTCACTGATTATTTAGAGTAAATATTAGGACATCTAGCACTCCTATTCAGGAGACCGTAGCTGTATCCTGTTACAAAAAAGGCTGTGTTAGAGATGGCAATACGTCGATATTGCACTCTCACCTCAAAGTATGCCATTCTGCAACATAAGACAGTCATGGTAAACGTAAATACCGGCAGTCAAGAGTACACCGCGCTATGAAAAAATGTATACCACCCAAGCCTTGTCCTGACATATCCATCTCTGTCAATTGTTACCCAACACCTGGCTCATGTTTTACTTAAGGATAATTATGCTTGTATGTGTGTTGGTAAGTGCGTAAGGATGTGTGTAAATGTATGTGTGTATGGAGGTGTGTAAATGTAATTGTCTATGTATGTGTGTAAATATATGTAAGTGCACATGGATGATTGTAAATGTATATAAGTGTGTCTGGATGTGTGGAAATATGTGTAATTGTGTATGTATATATGTTTGTATGGATGTGTGTTAATGTGTGTAATTGTGTATGTAAATGTGTAAATGTATGTAAGTGCATAAGGATGTGTGTAAATGCATGTGTGTATGGATGTGTGTAAATGTGTGTAATTGTGTATGTATGTGTGTAAATGTGCGTGATTATGTAAGTGCACATGGATGAGTGTAAAAGTATGTAAGCATTTATCATCTTCTTCTTTTTTTGGCTGCTCCCTTTAGGGGTCGCCACAGCGGATCATCTGCCTCCATCTTGCCCTATCCACTGCCTCCTCTACTTTTACACCAACCATCTCCATGTCCACCTTCTCTACATCCATAAACCTTCTCTGAGGTCTACCTCTTTTCCTTCTACCCGGCAGCTCCATCTCCAACATTCTTTGGCCAATATATCCACTATTCCTCCTCAACACATGTCCTAACCATTTTAACCTGTCCTCTCTGGCTTTATCTCCAAACTGCTCCACCTTCACTGTCCCTCTGATCTGCTCATATCTAATCTTGTCCATCTTTGTCACTCCCAACGAAAAACTCAGCATCTTCATCTCCGCCACCTCCAGCTCAGCCTCCTGTCTTTTAGACAGAGCCACGGTCTCCAAACCATACATCATAGCAGGACGCACTACTGTCTTGTAAACCTTCCCTTTCACTCTTGCTGCTATCCTTCTGTCACACATCAGCCCTGACACCCGTCTCCACCCACTCCATCCTGCCTGCACCCTCTTCTTCACCTCTTTTCTACACTGTTCATTGCTCTAGATGGTTGACCCAAGATATTTGACGTCATCCACCTTTACGACCTCTACTCCTCGCATCTTCACCTTTCCACTTGCCTCTCTCTCATTCACACACATGTATTCTGTCTTGTCTCTACTGACCTTCATTCCTCTCCTCTCCAGTGCAAACCCGATCCCTGATGTAACCCTACCTTCACCTTGAAACCATTTGTCACTCCAACTGCACATCTCCCCACTGTCTCACTATCCTCATACATGTCCTGCACCACCCTGTGGTTGGCCACGACAGTGCATTAATTGCTGAGCTTCTAGCAGGCAAAATTCCTCTAGAACTTGTACACCAGGACAACACAACTGAGCTTTGTCACGACTGGCCTTGTGTCCCTTGCTAACCAAAAATTCAAGAAGCGCCTTCAAGTCTTTGTCATACGTTTCCTCATTCTCACTACTCAACAAGACATCATCAACATACTGAATAACAACAGAGGACTGCAAAATGTGCTCAGCCTGGGAGAGGTGTTTTCTGAGTGCTTGATGGTAAATAGTTGGACTTTTATAAAAACCCTGAGGCAGCCATGTCCATTGGTATTGCACATCCCCCACTGTGAAAGCAAGCCAAGGCTGGCTTTGTGATGCTAATGGAACAGACCAAAAACCATTGGCCATATCAACCACAGAAAAACACTGTGTGTTGTAGGGATACCGTCAAAGATGGTGGGTGGGTCAGCAACCAATGGAGTTAGCTTGTCAATATGCTGATTAGCTACCCTATAATCTACTGTTAGCCGCCAAGTTCCATTAGCTTTGCGAACTGGCCATACAGGACTGTTGGATACCCTATGTGTTTTGACCAAGATACCTCTTTTCTCAAGCTGATCTATGATTGGTCTAATACCCTGCAAGGCCTCTTTGTTGATAGAATACTGTTTAGTACAAGGAGGTTGACAACCAGTGAGAACAACTGGTTCCATTTCTAGAAGGCCACTGTCATCCTTATCATCTGACCAAATAGGGTGATTAGCCAAATCAGATTGAATCAAATAGGCAATGTTCCAAACACATGAATCAGGATTAATAGACAAAGAACAGTTCAATTTTCTCAGAAAATCCATCCCAAGAATATTCTCAACCGTTCCCACCCAAAATTGCCATGAAATGGTTTTAGGTCCTAGATTAACATCTGTGGGTGTAGATAAAGTTAAGGACATTCCGGCATTACCCAGTCCCTCAGCAGTGATGTGTCTGTGTGTTAACGATACTCCTAAAGATCCACAAACAATGTCAGAAAGTGTAGTAGCCTGAGCCCCTGTGTCTACAAGAAATGAAAAATCCTGTCCCCTAATTTGTACATCAACAAAAAGGTGATTCTCTAAAACTCTACTGATGGCACACAGATGGGCAGAAGCGGCTGGGCAAATTAGTTTAAAGCTGGGGCAGACGGAGACGTTTATCACCCAAACCATCTAGCACTTTATTGGCAAGCTTCCTGCTATCAGTAATGTTAAGAACTTGGCTTGCTATTGCTACAGCGTCATTAGGATGCAATGAATAAAGGTTTTTCTTTTTCTCAATAAGGTCAATGAAGTCAAGGCCCATTACCCTTGGATGTTTAAATTCCTTGGACAGTCTATCCAATGTGGCGGCATCCAAAGGAATGTGGCCAATCTGTACCCTTGTTTCCTTGACTTCACCACCCTTATTGAGGACCTCAGCAGATCTGATTGTTACAGGTCTCATTTGAAATACTTTACTCTGAGTAGATTCAGTAGAAGCAGTGAGTAGAATGCGTCCATGTCCGGGTACAGCCTATGCAACATTGGAGGATTTTCATCCTCTGTGTAGCATGGCTGACCTGGAGGAGGAGCTACAGCTGGAGGTTGAAATTGGCGCTTAGGTTTGCAGTTAGCATGTAACTGTTCAACCTCAGTCAGTGATTGTTGGAGCTTTTTACACGTTCTTTGGGCATTCAATGAAGCTGTTTTGTGCATTTTACTTTCAGTGGTTAACTCTAGGATTTTCCCCTCAGCCTCTGCTACCTTATCCTCCATATGCCTAAGTTTATACCCCCAGTATTGTTCTAGCACAAAAAGACATTCCTTCACAGAATCATGCTTAATACCATAGCCCAAAGCTGTTTTGCATTCTGTAAGAGATCACACTCTATCAGTAGGAAAACCTTTGGAAGAAAAGTACTCTGACCTTTTTTGCTTATTAACATGTTTTTTGACTATGTTGTCCATTACCATTTCAAATTCAGAGTCAGCCCACTGCAGCATTTCAGTCCCACTACTAACTACTGTGCTCTTTTTATAGTTAAGAGGTTTCCAGGAATCTTTAACATTTTTCTGAGCATTTTGGCCTTTGGAAATCATGGTGAGGTGACTAGTGACAAGACAATCAAATAAACAAACAAAAAACTTCTCTAATAC
Source organism: Pygocentrus nattereri (assembly GCF_015220715.1). Classification (NCBI taxonomy): domain Eukaryota; kingdom Metazoa; phylum Chordata; class Actinopteri; order Characiformes; family Serrasalmidae; genus Pygocentrus; species Pygocentrus nattereri. The sequence continues at coordinate 26,511,273 of NC_051217.1, read as the reverse complement.
TGTTTAGCAGTGACTAAACACAGATTTCAGGAAACAGAAAACACTAGGCTTCTACCAATGACAAACAGTTTAAGATTAATATCAGGTGACAAAAAGAAGACTTCGGAAAACAGTCACAAAAACATTAAGTTTCTACCAGTGGCAAAACGGTAACACTTACAGCTTCAGTAACAAACAATGAATTTCCCTCTTTTTACAAAGGGTAACAGCCACAAAAAACACTAGGTTTCTTTATAAGTGACAACAAGTAAACTTCCCTTAAAACAAAGGGGATAACAGACACAAAAAACACTGGGTTTCTTTATCAGTGTCAAGTAAACTTCCCTCGTTTCAGAGAGGCTAAACTTTACTGACTTCTCCGTGTTATAAAACCAGAATTTCTCTTTGGTTCGAAATGGCGTTTAATCACCAAGTAGGTTTCAGTATGCCATCCGGGTCTCACGGCACCAAGTTGTTAGAAATTCAGCTTTCAGGATTCAGAAGTCAGGAGACCTTCAGCGTAGACTTGACTTTATTGACACACAGGAAATGTGGGTACAGCTTAGTTGATCGCAGCCAGTCTATCACAGCCAGTCTGATTAGGAATATTTTAGGAGTACCTTATATACACTGGAAATTGTGGGAGGAGGATAAAGGCGAGGAAGAGAAGTTTTAGGGGGGGTAAGCGATGGGGATGAGGGTGATGAAAAAGAGAGGGTTAAGCAGGGGGATGATGATTACCTTATCAAAAGGACAAAGGTGCCGACTCCCTGCAAGGAACACTCCTTGATGGTTGCCACCCTGGAGGGTTATTGTGTGACCTTATGGTCAGCAATCAAAGGGCCATAACAACAATGCAGGGAGTTGACCACCTCAGATCAGCAGATAGGACAAACAATAGAGGGAGCTGACCATCCTCAGAAGCTTAATTTCTCTCAGTAGTTACTGCAGCTCTGCACATCACCCTTGTTCTTAAAAATGGGGACCAGTACACTACTTCTCCACTCATCAGGCATCCTCTCACTCTCCAGGATTTTGTTAAACAACCTAGTTAAAAAGTCCACTGCCTTCTCTCCTAAACATCTCCATACCTCCACAGGTATGTTATCTGGACCAACTGCTTTTCCATTCTTCATCCTTTTTAAAGCTGCCCTCACTTACACCTTACCAATTCTCTGCACTTCCTGATCCACTGTCTCTCCCCCCATTGTCCTCCTCTCTCTCTCTCGTTTTCCTCATTCATTAGTTCTTCAAAGTACTCCTTCCATCTACTCAACACTCTCTGTTCACTCATTAGTACATTTCCCTCTCTATCCTTTATCAGCCTAACCTGCTGTACAGCCTTTCCAGCTCTATCTCTCTGTTTAGCAAAACAATACAAGTCCTTTACTCCTTCTTTACTGTCCAGCCTCTCATACAGCTCATCATAGGCCTGAGCCTTTGCCTTTGCCACCATTCTTTTCGCTATGCGACTAGCCTCACAGTACTCCTGCCTACTTCCTTCATCTCTCTGGTTATCCACTTTTTCTTAGCTGCCTTCTTCTTCTGAATACTCTCCTGGACTTCCTCATTCCACCACCAACTTTCTTTGTCTTCTTTCCTCTGACCAGACGAAACACCCAACACATTTTTGCCAGTTTCTCTCACCACCTTAGCTGTAGTTTCCCAGTCCTCAGGTAGCTCCTCACTGCCCCCAAGGGCCTGTTGCAATTTTTCCCTGAACTGCCTGCAACCATCCTCCTCCTTCAGCTTCCACCATCTAATCAAATCAAATCAAATCAAATTTATTTATATAGCGCTTTTTACAACTGATGTTGTCACAAAGCAGCTTTACAAAAATGGGAATCACAGCACAGAGAATCAGACAAAACACTGAACATAATATACAGAATATACAGAACCCCCGTGAGCGCTGAGGCAAGGAAAAACTCCCTCAGAGCTGGAGGAGGAAGAAACCTCGGGAGGACCAAGACTCACATCTAAAGGGGGGACCATCCTACCACTGGTCAGACAACTTATAAGTTAAACATTGAAAAGTCAATTTTACATCCACGCAGTTCTAATATATTCAGGTGTGTATAATCAACAGTGGAAACAATTAGAGTTCATATAGATTTGGATGTGATCTGTAGTGGAGAAGCTGCGTTCCAGAAACTTCCATCAGTCTGGTCAATCAGGGGGACAGGGGGACCTAGGGATCTAATCTTTGGCTCTTCACTCTCTTCCTCTTCTTTGTTTCTAATCTCATTCTACAGACAACCACCCTATGCTGCCTTGCTACACTTTCCCCTGGTACCACTTTACAATCTCCAATCTCCTTTAGGTGGCATCTCCTGCTAAGGATATAATCCACCTGTGTGCACCTCCCTCCACTCTTGTATGTCACCCTGTGTTCTTCCCTCTTCTGAAAATACATGTTCACCACAGCCATTTCCATTCTCTTTGCAAAATCTACAACCATCTGACCTTCTGCATTTCTTTCTTTCACACCATACATACCCAGCACCTCTTCATCCCCTCTGTTCCCTTCACCAACATGTCCATTGAAGTCTGCACCAATCACTCCTCTCTAGGGACACCATCTACCACTTCATCCATCTTACTCCAAAATTCCTCTTTCTCCTCTAATTGACAACCAACCTGTGGTGCACATGAACTGACCACACTCAAAATTACACCATCAACCTCCAACTTCAGGCTCATTATCCTGTCTGACACTCTCTTTACATCCAGAACACTTTTCCCAAGCTGTTCCTTTAGGATTATCCCTACTCAATTTCTCTTCCTCTCTACACCATGATAGAACAGTTTGAATCCACCTCCAATGTTCCTGGCCTTGCTTCCTTTCCATCTGGTCTCCTGGACACACAGAATATCTACCTTCCTTCTCTCCATCATGTCAGTTCAGAATCCCTAATCTAACCTCCACACTCCTGCCTTTCCTTCTCTCTCGCTGCCTTCTAACCCGCCTTCCTCCTCTCCTCTTTGATGGTCTTTGACCTACAGTAGTCCAATTTCCACCGGCACCCTGCTGGTCAACAGCACCGGAGGTGGTCGTTGTTAACCCTGGCCTCGACCGATCCGGTATGGCAATCATATTTGTGATCCGCATGATAGTCTTGGCACAAGTTTTACGCCGGATGCCCTTCCTGATGCAACCCTCACCATTTTTCTGGGCTTGGGACCGGCACCAGAAGTATACAAAGTACACCCCTAATGGTTGGTTTATGTAAGTGTGTATGGATGTGGGTGTAAATGTGTGTAAATTTGTATGGATATGTTTAAATGTGTGTAAGTGTGCATGTATGTGTGTAAATGTGTGTAATTGTATATGTATGTGAGTAAATGTATGTAAGTCTGTATGTGTGTAAATGTGTATAAGTGTACATGGATGTGTGTAAATGTGTGTAATTGTGTATGGATGTGTGTAAATGTATGTAAGTCTGTATGTGTGTAAGTGTACATGGAGGTGTGTAAATGTGAGTGTGTATGGATGTGTGTAAATGTGTGTGATTGTGTATGTGTGTATGGAAATGTATGTAAGTGTGTATGGACATGTGTATATGCAGGTAAGTGTGTATGGATATGGGTAAATGTGTGTAAATTTGTATGGATATGTTTAAATGTGTGTAAGTGTGCATGTATGTGTGTAAATGTGTGTAATTGTATATGTATGTGTGTAAATGTATGTAAGTCTGTATGTGTGTAAATGTGTATAAGTGTACATGGATGTGTGTAAATGTGTGTAATTGTGTATGGATGTGTGTAAATGTATGTAAATGTGTATGTGTGTAAATGTGTGTGATTGTGTATATATGTGTGTAAATGTGAGTGTGTATGGATGTGTGTAAATGTGTGTGATTGTGTATGTATGTATGGAAATGTATGTAAGTGTGCATGGACGTGTGTATATGCAGGTAAGTGTGTATGGATGTGTGTAAATGTGTGTGATTATGTATGCATGTGTATAAATGTGTGTAAATGTGTATGGATGTGTGTAAATGTGTGTAATTGTGTATAGATGTGTGTAAACGTATATAATTGTGTATGTATGTAGCTTCTGCTGGTTGTTTTGTCTGCTTGGAGTGTGGCATGTTTAGTTTAACCCCCTTTTCCACCTCTAGTGATAATGATAGTGGCTCTGTTTGTGCTAAGTGCCAGCTAGTTAGTTCTCTGGTGGAGAAAGTGGACCAGCTAGAGGTGCGCATCCGGGGGTTATTAAAGGACACACAGCAAGATTCAGTGTTAGCAGCTCCGGGTGCCCTAGGGAGAGTTATCACCCCCTCGACTCCGGCATTAGAGCCCTTACAGCAGGGTGAATGGGTGATGACTCAGCGGTCTAGCCAGAAGGCTAATGCTAATGCTGAGGCCAAAGCTAGCCCACCGGAATCAGCTCTTCTGATTTGTGTGTCAAACAGGTATGCTCCTCTCAGTGAAACACCCACTGTGGAGCCTGTTATAAGTACTCTGGTTATGGGAGACTCGATTGTTCGACATGTGAAATTAGCTACTCCTTTAGGGACGCCAGCAATAACAGTTAGTTGTTTATCAGCAGCCAGAGCGCCGGACATTAGTGGCAACCTTAGACTGTTAGCAGATAAGAGATATTCGAGGATAGTCATTCATGTAGGGGCCAACGATATCCGTCTGCAGCAGCCTGAGATAACTAAGGGTAATATTAGAGAGGTGATTAAACATGCCCAGACAATATCCGATGCCATAATTTGCTCTGGCCCTATCCCATCCATGTGGTGTGGCACTGAAACCTGCAGCAGGCTTTCGGCGTTAAACTGCTGGATGTCCAAGTGGTGTTCCGAAAATCAAGTGGGCTTTATAGACAATTGGTTGCATTTCGAAGAGTCACGTGACTGACTGAACATGGTGGCGGCTTAGGTTTTTTGCTCCCGGCTCGGCACACCAAATTGTTGTTTTTCTCCTGTCAGAGGATATTTGGTTACGCTCAAGTACTGGTCTAGTCTTTCTGAGGCGATATGGCAAAGTTCTCGCTCCGACATTGAGGCAATAACCGAGTCTGTGTTGGAAAAGTTACTCGACAAACAGCGGAACTTTCCGGAACCACGGCTCGCACAGATTCAGCAGTTGGGAGGGGACACAGACGCTAAGTTAACTGTGATTCAGACTAAGCTGGATGTGTTAACGGCTAGCATTGAAACAATAAACTCCAAGGTGAATGCGATGGAGTCTGCAGTGGAATCCAACTTGAGCACCATTAAGAGTCATCAAAAAACACTTCAAGCGATGGAACTCAAGCTAGCGGATTTTGAGGACCGCAACAGGAGGTGCAACGTCCGAATCATCGGCCTGAAAGAAGGCACTGAAGGTGATAACGCTACCCAGTTCCTCACGCGCTCACTCCCGCAGTGGTTCCCGTCATTAACCCGGTCCTCGATAGAGAAGGACCGCTAAAAAGGTGCCTCTCACGCTGAACGGCCACACCATCCGCTTCGCACCGGACATCAGCAACCATACAGTGATGCGACAGCGGGCCTTTTCTCTTGCCATGTCTACAGCCCGAGCCAGGGGTATCTTCCTACTCTACCCAGCTACGTTGAAGTTGCTCATTTTCGCTCCTTCACTTCTTCTAAGGAAGCTGAGGACTTTCTGAATACAATATCCGATCCCTCCGCGGCTGCTTCCCCCTCGGCTTCACATACTGAGTAACACCAAGGCCTCTCAAAGTTAACTTGTCTTAACTAGCCAGTAGCTACTGTCTATCCTTTTCAATGCTACACCCCGGTAAATGGAGTCAGTTTACCTGCGGGGTATCTCCAGCAGGGTTTTGTGTTGTGTTCGAAGACTTGCTTAGCCCTGTTATTTGACCTTGCCTAATTTTGTCAAGCTATTTAAATTTCAGTTTTGATTCGGCCAGGTTGATCTCTTGATCTCATGTGAGCTTATTACAGTTAATACAATTAATAGCCGAGGCATTGGCAATACCATACTCTTGTGCATATATTTTACATTGCTGACTTTTCAATGATGTTTTCTTACTGCTTATAGCAACTCATTGTGTATAGCTAAATTAATAACAAGGGTATGGGGTATACTATCCCGGAGTTGTAGCTAATCTTGTTAACATAGTGCCCTTACGTCCTGATGGGAATTTCTCTTTTCTGGTTACTTTACCTGACGGAGACCGACCCTGACGGAGAAGCGGATTAGAAAATGGATGGATGGATGGATGGATGGATGGATACTTTACAAGTTTTGTCGAGCTGGAATCACTTTTGCTGCCCCATATTCAAATTTGGACATAGACCATCGGTGGTTACTTGTTAAACTCGTGTCCTTGTTTTTATATAATTTGTACCAATTAGGGGGATGCTTTAATGTTTTTCTTGTATGTCCGTGTTGTGTATGTCCAATTTTTATTCTGTTTCTATATGGGTGATTTATTTCGATGAGGGATTGCTCTATGGTCCGAGCACCAGTATCTTATGGCATGTGATTGGGAGTACTGTATTTCCAAATTTTTGTTCATTTTATGTGGTTTGGTGGGTCAGATGCGTGCATACCATCGGTAATTTTTTTTGTACTACCTGTAATGAGTCAATTTTTTTGTTTGGAACTGCGAGGGATTAAATGCTCCCCATAAACGAGTCAGCTCTCTTAATTTATTACATCAAAAATGTATAGATATTGCGCTATTACAGGAGACACATCTAAAATCTGATATTAGATACTTGGCTGACAAATGGTATCACACAATTGCATTCTCTGCTTCTGATAGCAAAACTAAAGGGGTGGCTATTGTTGTCAGACGCAGTCTGAAGCTTAAGTTATTAGGCATGTGGGCAGATGAGTCAGGTAGAATTACGCTTGCCAGGGCTGAAATTTATAACAAGAAAATTGCCTTCCTCTCTGTGTATGCCCCCAATATGTTTGCTAAATGTTTTTTTAATTTACTTACGCAACAAATGCTTGACTTGGTGGATTATGACTTTGTGGTGGGAGGGGACTTTAATGCTGTATGGTACCCTAAATTGGATAGCTCAAATGTATCAAGATCTAGAGATCAGTGTCTTGCCACAGCAGCACTGCAGACTTGGGCCAATAGCTTGGGTCTGGTGGACATTTGGCGATCGATTAATCCTACGGTACAAGATTTCTCTTTTTATTCTGCTCGGCATCAATCTTTTTCTAGAATTGATTACCTCTTCACCTCTCCGAGTCTTTTCCATAATGTTAACCAGACTAAATTAGTGCCGATAGCATTATCTGATCATAAAGGAGTCCTTTGCTCAGCTTCTGTCAGCTACGGGGCTAAACGGGCAGTCAGATGGAGGTTTAATTCCTCCTTACTGAAAAATTAGGATTTCATATCACAGTTCATTGCAGAGTTTGAGGAATTTATTGCGTTTAATGACAGGTCTGTGGAGGATCATCGGATTTTATGGAATGCTATAAAAGGGTTCATTAGGAGCTTCACTATACGATTCTCTTCTAATCTTTGTAAAGTCAGATCTATCTAAGTTCTTGAAGGTGAATTTCAGAGACTGGACGTGGAACTACAATGTAAATTCTCAGAACAGGTGACATTAAATCGTGATTTGATTAAGAAAGAAATAATCTTCTTAAGCAGCGCTCTGAATTTCAAATACACAGCACCAGACAGCGGTACTATTTTCAGGGTGCCAGGCTCAGCCACCTCCTAGCCATGAAAATCAGATCAAGTGAACAATTTGCGGATATTCCAGTTATTAGAACACTAAATGGTAATATTACCACAGACCCTCAAAAAATTAATGATACCTTTAAACATTTCTACTCCAACCTTTATAAAACCAAAATAATTACAGATCAGGATAGATGTGATGAATTTTTACGGAAGCTTGACCTTCCTCGTTTATCCAATTTAGATTCTACTGAATTGGAAAATCCATTTGACATGCAGAGGGGCAAATCACCGGGGCTAGATGGGATCCCACCTGAATTTTATGTCACTTTTTGGAAACATATTAGTCCCTTTTTTTAAGGATGATTGAATATTCTATGGAAAAGGGGTGTTTTCCCAGGGATCTCAATACAGCTTTAATTTCTTTGCTCTTGAAAAAGGACAAAGACCCTGTTGACTGTGCAAGTTATCATCCCCTTAGCCTACTAAATTCGGACTTGAAAATTTACGCTAAATTAATTGCTTGTCATCTCCAACCACATATTGCATCTCTTGTCAATCCTGATCAAACGGGTTTCATTAAATCTAGGCTCGCATCTGACAATGTGAGATGTCTCCTTCATATAGTTGATGAAGCAACTGAGATCAAAACCCCTGTGGCTGTTTTAGACGCTATGAAAGCCTTTGATAGGCTAGAGTGGTCTTTCTTGGTCAACACTCACATTTTTGGGGTTTGGAGACGGGTTTATTCATATGATTAAGGTTTTATATGCTAACCCCTCTGCTTCAGTATTAACAGGACGTATTTTTTCTTCTCTTTTCCCTGTATCAAGATCGTCACGACAGGGCTGTCCACTTAGTCCCTTGCTTTTTGCCCTTTCCCTTGAACCCCTAGCACAAACAATTCGCCAGTCCTCTGAGTTGATCCCCGTCTCTATTCACAATACTCAACATCATGTAGCCTTGTATGCTGATGATGTCTTAGTTTTCATGAGATAACCGTCGCAGTCTATTCCTCATCTTCTGGTTATCTGTGATGAATATGGCTCTATCTCTGGTTTCAAAATTAACTGGTCCAAGTTTGCTCTGCTACCTCTAAATGAATTGGCTACCACTACACCTTTTGTGGCCAATATCCCAGTGGTTCAGAATTTTAAGTATTTAGGTGTGGAAATTTTCCCCTCCATTAATCACAATGTCAAGTATAATTACTCTTCTATACTCAGCAAAGTGTGTGATGATTTGGAAAGATGGACAAGTCTTCCTCTCTCATTGCAGGCCCGGGTATTGATTGTAAAAATGAATGTTCTTCCCAGAATTCATTTTATCAGTTCAATGATTCCCCTTCTTCCCCCCTCTGATTATTGGAAAAAACTTAATTCTATCATGTCTGATATTATTTGGAGAAAGAAGCGGCCTCGTCTTAAATTGTCCACCTTACAAAGCCGGAGGGAGGAGGGTGGTTTAGCGGTTCCTAATTTTAAGTTATACCATTGTTCTTTTGTACTGAGGCCAGTACTCACCTGGCTGGACCCAAAAATGAGTGTTTCCTGGCGCTCAATTGAGCAAAATGCTGTACATCCTTGGAAACTGGAGGATATTCTGTCTGCAAACGTTAGTACTAAACAATGCCAGCTACGGTTTGGGCCAATTATCTCATATCTCATCCAGATATGGCAGGACATGGAAAAGCTAGCTAAAATATCTTGTAAGTGGCATGAAGATTCTCCAATTTTTAATAACGGAGGCCTGTTAATTGAAGGAAGGCCTATTACCGCATCTCTTTGGGCCGATAGGGGTATTTCTCATCTGGGAAACATTTTTGATGATAATGGCTTACGATCGTTGAAGGATATTCAGTCTAGTTTCAACTTACCCATGTCTTCCTTTTATTTTTATTTACAGCTGAGTGTAAGGGGGAGTGAGGAGGCGGACGCACACGCTGAGATAAGCAAGGTTTATTATGGGCAAATCCAGGGTCGTGGTCATAACAGTCCAGGGTCAATGAGCCGAAACGTACAGATTTAGGGTATGACATAACAGAGACCAGAACAAACACAAACAAAGTCCAGGTACAAAGATACAATGATACAATGACTGGCAAACGCAAGGGGCAAACACAGGGCTTAAATACACGTAACAATGAGGGACAAATGAATACAATCAGGGGCGGAGTAACCAAACAGGGGGCAGGACTGAAACCAAAACAAAGGAGCACATGGACAGGACTAGGAGGGGCCAACCGTGACACTGAGGTCTGTCCTTAGAGCAAATGGCATATCATTGCAGCATCGGTTATCTACCCACCCCATTTACAACATATTTGGTAATTCAGATAAGACTAGGGGATTGGTATCTAGGCTTTATCAGTTTCTATTGGAAACATCCTATCTACCTCTCACCTCATACACACTCTGGAAACAGGACTGCTCTGATTTAGGTGATAACTTTGATTGGGCAGTGGTCTGGTCTAATATTCTAGAGGCTTCCTGGAACCCTGATCACCAGTTAATTCATTGGAACTACATACACAGAACCTACCTCACTCCTCGCAAACTTTCCTTTATGAATATTCTTAATAACCCTACGTGCACACTGTGTTCTACAAAGGCTTACGGTACTTTTCTTCACATGTATTGGGAATGCCCTCCTGTAACATCATTTTGTGATGGACAAGGTTGCTTCTAGGCTTTCAAATCTTGTTTTGCTGGAGATACCCACCATCATACCTACTCTACTGTTTAATGACTTTTCGGAAATCTCTATATCCAAAAGTGAAAAACGTATTATTCTGGCTGGACTCAGACTAAGAAAATGATCGCAGTTCATTGGCAACCTCCTCATTCCCTCTCAATTACAGCCTGGATTTTTTCTTTCTTGGACATAATGTACATGGAACTCTCCACTGCCCGAGTTAATGGTGCTAATGAAGCTAATATTAATATTTGGTATGATGCAATTGAAACACTGAAAAATATGTTGCAAAAACTCCTCCACCCCCCTTTTTTTCCTTTTTTATTTTATTTTATGGTCTTGTTATGTCCTTTGTTCTATCTGTGCTTGTGTTGGTATCTCTGGTGTATGGGTATATTTGAGAGTGTTATGTGTTTTTGCGGTACTGGTTACTGCTTTTGTTAAACATAATAAAGAATTGATCAAAGAATTGATAAAAAAAAATTGGTTGCATTTCAAGGGCAAGCATGGTCTTATAGGTAGGGATGCTGTCCACCCCATGCGGGAGGGTGCTGCCTTACCTTCTTGCAGCATAGCTTATAGTCTTTTAGTTAGTCAGCAGAGTAGTGTAAACAGCTGTGTACAGTCCAGAGCCTGGACCAGGCCACAGACAGACAGGCTAAACCGACGTGTGTAAATGTGTGTAATGGTGTGTGTAATTTTGCATGGATGTGTGTAAATGTGTGTGTATATATATATATATATATATATATATATATATATATATATATATATATATATATATACATATATATGTGTGTGTGTGTGTGTGTGTGTGTGTGTGTGTGTGTGTGTGTGTGTGTGAATGTATGTAAGGATGTGTGTAAATATATGGAAGTGTGTAAATGTGTATGGGTGTGTGTAAATGTGTGTAATTATGTATATATGTGTGTAATGGTGTATGTATATGTGTAAATGTGTGTGATTGTGTGTATATGTGTGTAAATGTGTGTAATTATGTATGTGTGTAAATGTACGTAAGTGTGTATGGATGTGTGTAAATGTGTATGGATATGTGTACATGTGTGTGTATGGATGTGTGTAAATGTGTGTGTATGGATGTATGTAATTGTGTATGGATAAGTGTAAATGTATGTAATTGTGTATAGATGTGTGTAAATGTGTGTGTATAAATGTGTGTAAATGTGCGTGGTTGTGTATGTATTAGTGGCGGGCGATATGGCTCTAAAATAATATCACGATATTTCAGGGTATTTTTGCGATAACGATATTTTTGGCGATATGACAATAACATTTTATTAATTTCAAAAACATGCTATTGCAACAAAAATGTTAACGTTTTATTTTGTATAAATAAATGTTTCAAATATTCAGTAGACACAAAAAAACTGATTCCGATTGAGATATTAGTCAGATTATTAACATATTAACAGATTATTAGGATGCATGTTTAATAGAGTATGGAATGGCATACGTCCATGTAAACACCTGAATCGGAATAGACTAATCCGCATAGCGAAAGGTTTATACCGCTCGACATGGCGGGGCACAAACTGGTCTGCAGAGGAGACGACGTTTAGATTCTGAGCTTTAAAAGATGGTGGTGGGACGGACGTCCAGTTTGTGTCTCGGTTCACGACGTCTTCATCAGTTTAAAACAATTAAAAACACAAGAGCGCCAACTGGAAACTCATCTCACGCTGACTGGACCTCACGTGACGTCCGCTGTCATAGTAACGTTTACTCCAAGCACTGCTCCACGCATGCACGTCATTTTGCATCGGATTACTTGTAGCAAGTATGTAAATGAAGATTTTCATCAGATTGTTGAACCTGAATCTGAATCTGTATTCCGATTGTTTTCAATCGGATTGGCAAAAGTCTTTGCGCGTAAACAGTCATTTTTGTTTTTCCTCATACTCCACTGAGCGCTTGTGCTTGAGGTGGTGAAACATTAGTTATGTTTCCCCCTTTTTGTTGTTACGGGCTTCTCGCATATCTTGCATATTACTGTGATCTGTTGTACATCCGAGATTTTATAACTAAACCACCTCCACTCTACTCAAGTTGCTCGCCTTTTTGGGAGAAACTCCACCACTGAGCTGCTTTGCGCCATACTTCTTTCTATTCCAGAATGACTCACGCAACGAACGTACGCCATGCGCATGACGTCATTACGTCAACAAGTCAGAGTATGGCTGTTATCACGATATGGATTTTTTTATCGTTTAGAAAGTTATACCGCTATTATCGCGAACGATACGATATGGTACACCCCTAGTATGTATGTATGGAAATATATGTAAGTGTGTAAGGATGTGTGTAAATGCATGTGTGTATGGATGTGTGTAATTATGTATGTATGCGAGAGTAAATGTGTGTAATGGTGTATGTATATGTGTAAATGTGTGTGTGTATGGATCTGTGTAATTGTGAATGGATGTGAGTAAATGTGTGTGGTTGTGTATGTATGTGTGTAAATGTATGTAATTGTGTATACATGTGTGTAAATGTATGTGTATGGATGGGTGTAAATGTGTGTAATTGTGTATGTATTGTTTGTAGATATGTGTGATTGTGTATGTATGTGTGTAAATGTATGTGTGTATGGATGTGTATAAATGTATGTGAATTTGTGTGTAAATGTATGTAATTGTGTATGGATGTGTATAAATGTATGTAATTGTGTATACATGTGTGTAAATGTGTGTGTATGGATGGGTGTAAATGTGCGTGATTGTGTATGTTTGTATGGAAATGTATGTAAGTGTGTATGGATGTGTGTAAATGTGTGTAATGGTGTGTGTAAATGTGTGTGTAAATGTGTGTGTAAATGTGAGTGTGTATGGATATGTGTAATTGTGAATGGATGTGAGTAAATGTGTGTGGTTGTGTATGTATGTGTGTAAATGTATGTAATTGTGTATACATGTGTGTAAATGTATGTGTATGGATGGGTGTAAATGTGTGTAATTGTGTATGTATTGTTTGTAGATATGTGTGATTGTGTAAAATGTGTGTAATTGTGTATGCCATCCATCCATCCATCCTCAACCGCTTATCCGGGTCTGGGTCGCAGGGGCAGCAGCCTAAGCAAAGAGGCCCAGGCCTTCCTCTACCCCACCACCTCCTCCAGGTATCCTCTTCCGGAGGGATACCAAGGCGTTCCCAAGACAGTCGAGAGATATAATCCCTCCAACGTGTCCAGGGTCTTCCCCAGGGTCTCCTCCCCGTCTGACATGTCTGGAACACCTCCCTAGGGAGGCATCCAGAGGCCATCCTTGCCAGATGCCCGAACCACCTCAACTGGCTTCTCTCAATGTGGAGGAGCAGTGGCTCTACTCCGAGCCTCTCGCAAATGTGTGTAAATGTGTGTGATTGTGTATGTGTGTGTGTGTGTATGGATGTGTGTAAATGTGCATGATTGTGTATGTATGTGTGGAAATGCGTGTGTGTATGGATGTGTGGAAATGTGCATAATTATGTATGTATGTGTGTATGGATGTATAAGTGTGTATGGATGTGCGTAAATGTGTGTAATTGTGTATATATGTTGTAAATGTGTGTAATTCTGTATGGATATGTGTAAATGTGTGTGAATGGATGTATGTAATGTTGTATGGATATGTGTAAATGTGTGTAATTATGTATGTATGTGTGTAAATATATGTAAGTCTATGTATGTGTGTAAATGTGTGTAAGTGTTTATGGATGTGTGTAAATGTGTGTGATTGTGTGTGTGTAAATGTGCATAATTAATGCATACATAATTATGTATGTATGTGTGTAAATGTGTTATTATGTATGTATGGATGTATAAGTGTGTATGGATGTGCGTAAATGTGTGTAAGAGTGTATGGATGTGCGTAAATGTGTAATTGTGTATATATGTGTGTAATTCTGAATTGATGTGTGTAAATGTGTGTGATTATGTATGTATGTGTATAAATGTATGTAAGTGTTTGTGGATGTGTGTAAATGTGTGTAATTATGTATGGATGTTTACAAATGTATGTAATTGTGTGTGTATGGATGTGTGTATATGTGTGTAAGAGTGTATGGATGTGCGTAAATGTGTGTAATTGTGTATATATGTGTGTAATTCTGAATTGATGTGTGTAAATGTGTGTGATTATGTATGTATGTGTATAAATGTATGTAAGTGTTTGTGGATGTGTGTAAATGTGTGTAATTGTGTATATATGTGTGTAATTCTGAATTGATGTGTGTAAATGTGTGTGATTATGTATGTATGTGTATAAATGTATGTAAGTGTTTGTGGATGTGTGTAAATGTGTGTAATTATGTATGGATGTGTGTAAATTTCTGTAATTTTGTGTGTGTGTGTACATGTGTGTTTATGGATGTGTGTAAATATGTGTAATTATGTATGGATGTGCGTAAATGTATGTAATTGTGTATGTATGTATGTAAATATGTAAGGATTGTGCTTTTTTCTGTTTCCCTTTGAAATGTTGGTCCTCTCAGTGCCGCTCTTTTAAACTCGGAATGGGATTATGGCGGTCGAGGGGCGGAGTTTTCATTTCCCACTTGTTTTCGGGCAAATCTCAATCCTGCGCTGTGATTGGCTACTGGTGTCCCACCTCCTTCGCTGTGATTGGCTAGTTGTCTGACGCTCGGTCCGTCTGTCTGGATGGGCAGAATTTCATTTACATTTATATAAAAAAATACAAATATTAATGCCGTGATTTTCATCATAAAGACATAAACAACGTTATTTACCTGAACGAAGAACCCTGTATGCATTTAAATGGTTCTTTGGTTCTGTTTATAATTGATGTCTTTACCACAGAACCCTTAAAGACTTCAAGGTAAAAAACGCTGTAAAATATTAGAATAAATACAAATACACAAACCTGAGATTCCTGGGTATTAAACAGTAAAGGTTATTAATAAATCTCCACACATTGTTTATTTATTTTTCTTTATTTTACACTCTTTAAAAATATGGTTCTTCAAGGGTTCTTTAAGGCAGTGGTTCTATTTACAGTTTTCTATAGAACCTACTGATACTCAAAGGTTCTCTGTATGGTGAAACGGTTCTTCAAATTGATGAAAGAAATGCTGTACATGATTCTATATAGAGCCTTTTTGAAAAGGGTTCTATGTAGGGTTGGGTTCTTTTATTGCAAACTTGACATCATATCAACAGCAGAACCCTTTTTGGTGATGTACTCTTTCATTCTGAAGAACCATTTCACCATGCAGAGGGTTCACAGTGTTCATGGTTCCATGCAGCACCACTGTCTTTGCTAAAGAACCTTTGAAGAACCCTCTTGTTTAAGTGTGCAGTTCTAAGTGAGGCTCTGTATGAGCAGAATTTATTTACATTTATATTAAAATGTAAATATTAATGCTTTGATCTTATCAGCATTTGGTGTTCTACACTAGTTTTGTATCTTAGCTAAAAGGGTTCTGTACAGAACCATGGTGCTCTGATCTTTCCTTCACAAGATTGGAACCACTTCTGCTGCTCTACAGAAGCATTTTTAAAGGTTTCTGTAAAGAATCAAATAAGATATAAAGATCCAGAGAACCATTAATCCATTCCCATGGTTCTTTGGGTTCCACTGTCGGTTGTTTTTATTTGCTTTTTTTTGTTTTCATTACAAAAATTCACTTAATGTCTCAAACATTATGACTTCATTTTCTTGCACTGTTGACTTAATATCTTGAAATAATGACTTATTGTCTTTAAATACTAACTTGTCAAAATAATGTTTTAAATATTCTTTAACTGTGTGTGTATGTGTGTGTGTGCGTGTGTGTGTGTGTGATTTAGAATATATTCGTAAATCAGTAGGTTAATATAAAAGATACGTTTCTATTTTGTTGTTTACGTTTGACCCAGTGCGGCTCAGCCAATCAGCTTCCTACCACAGCTGCTACTGCCCAATCCCAGCAGCAGACGGCGGGGCTTTTCCCGAATGCGGGTGGGAAATGAAATAACAGCGCGTACCGGCCGAGTCTGTTTGGCCCACTGAGAGTTTATGGACGAGCTGAAGCGGAGGAGGACGCGGTAGAAGGAATTTCGGTGGACGCTCGATTCGGACAGCCTAATATTTGGGACGGGAAGGGAGAGATAGAGAGGAGGGACGAGTGGAGGATGAGTTTGAAGGGTTTGGAGCGGACGGTTGGACCCCGGAGTTGACATGCTGCCTGCTTCTCACTCTCCCTCCCACTTTTTTTTGTCCCTTCCCAAACCAGGAAATCATCGCTGAGCTGCTGCTCGCTTCCCTCTGAGGGCGGATTCATGACCGTCTCGTCCGCGTTTGACCGCTTGTTCTGTCTGTTTTGGCTCTGATCTGTGAAGAAGCCAAGCCTGTGGAGCGGTGGAGAACCTGAGGTCCAGCCATGAGGTGAGAGCAGATTTGAAAAAGGCAGGTTTGATCCTTTTTGCGCTTATGTGCGCGTCTCTCTGCGGGACAGCAGCACAAAAGCGCCTGGAATAAAAAGCTCCAGCACAAAGGAAACTTTCTGAGTGTGTTCTGCCTCTTTGATTGGCCTGCAGTGTGAATAGGCTTCAGGTCAGGAGGTCAGGCTGTGTTTAGTAGTAGTTTAGCAGGTTAGTTTGGGCAGCAGAGTGAACGGGTGCTTTTGATGGCTTTAGAGGAGGTCTTGTCTAGGGTGGGCTCATGTGGCTGCTCATCTGACAGGCTTTTGGACAAGTCTTCTCCAGTTTTCTAACCCCCCCCCCCCCCCCCCACTGTTTTTGGATTTTTCCCGTTCCACCTTAAATGGTGCAGCGGTTGGTGCACCAGAATGCGCCTGAATGTAACTGCTGTAATGTAACTTCCAAAAAGCAGCATATTGTTTTGTTTTCCTAGGCTATTCCTCTTGTTTATTTTGTGATCCCTCCTTTATAGATCTGATCTTGAGCTTTCTGATCAGGGTTTCCACTTCAGGTTCCATTTCTTTCACACTTTATATTCTTTTATTTTATTTTATTTTATTCACATTCAGCCCATCAAAGTCTATTGATCTCCACTCACTGAGGATGACTGGGCTATTCAGGTACATGAGGAACCTTTTTTTCCTTCCTTCTCCTTCTTTCTTCCCTCTCTCTCTCTCTCACTCACTCACCCACATCGGCAGCCCTGTTTGGATCCTCCTCTGGGAGTTGGCCAAAGAACCCGGAAGTGAATGGAGCGGCATTCCTCACCCTGTCCCGGCCTGTTCAGGCCTGGGCTGGGATCATTCCTGCCCTCACTTCACTTCCAGCCTATGCTATAGAAATGCATTCAGTACGGATGTAAATATGAGCGTAAAACACAGAGGCTGTTGTTTTTGTGCTGTGGTTCTTATATAATGTGGTTGAAAGCAGCCAGAACCGACCTGAGTTCCTTATCAGAGAACGCCAGAGGCCTCATTGCTGAAAGGCTGTGCATGTAAACCTTTTAACAGCATCGCCTTTTGTCACAGTTTATGATATCGTACTAATAAAATAAAATGTGGTCTGAACGTCACAGATACAGTCATGTAGTCGTGTTAAATAGAAATGTATGTAAGCAGTATTCACAATAAAATAGTGTAATAACTTTTATTCATGTAGCAAATTTCATACAAATGCAGCTCAAAGTGTGTCTAAATACAAACAAACAAGTAACAATGAAGAGAAAAACAATGGAATAACAAAATAAAGTCAATCTAAATAAAAATGAATATTACTTTTAGAAATAAAACCAAAAAAACTGTCTAATGCTAATTTCTGCTAGCGTGTACATGAGATTTTCCATTGTATGTTAGCATCAAGCTAACTCTAAGTCTCATCACAGTTTACAGAATTGTGTTAAAATAAAATGAGAAACATGTTCTAAAGGTCACAGAGATGTATTTTTATGATATTTACAATAAAGTGATCATTATAATTGACTAACGTTATTCATGTAGCAGTTCTTATAATAAAGCGCAGCTCAGTGTTACAGCATAAACACCAATAACTGAGTGAGAATGAGAGAAAAAAACTACAGAATAACTAGCAAAATAAAAAGCCCACTGCACATCGCTGTCAGATTAGCTGCTGGATTTGGTGCTGACATCCGAGATCTTCATCCATCCATCCATTCCATTTTCCAAGCCGCTTCTCCGTCAGGGTCGAGGGGGGATGCTGTCTTCGGGCGAAAGGCAGGATACACCCTGGACAGGTCGACAGTCCATCGCAGGGCAGACAGACAGACACAGACAGTCACTCACACACTCACACCTAGGGGCAATTTAGCATGTTCAATTGGCCTGACTGCTTGTCTTTGGGCGGACACCGGAGAACCCAGAGAAAACCCACGCAGACACGGGGAGAACATGCAAACTCCACACAGAGAGGACCCCGGTCACCCGGCCAGGGAATCGAACCCAGGCCCTCCTCACTGTGAGGCGACAGCGCTACCCACCACGCCACCAAGATCTTCCAAGGTCCGAGATCTTCACCAACATGAAATTCCGCTTACAACCCCAATTCCAATGAAGTTGGTGCATTGTGTAAAACATAAATAAAAACAGAATACGATGATTTGCAAATCCTTTTCAACTTCTATTCAATTGAATACACTACAAAGACAAGATATTTAATTTCCAAACGGATAAACTTTATTCTTTTTTGCCAATATTCACTCATTTTGAATTTGATGCCTACAACACATTCCAAAGAAGTTGGGACAGGGGCATGTTTACCACTGTTTTACATCACCTTTCCTTTTAACAACACTCAATAAGCGTTTGGGAAATGAGGACACTAATTGTTGAGGCTTTGTAGGTGGAATTTTTTCCCATTCTTGCTTGATGTATAGTTGCTCAACAGTCCGGGGTCTCTGTTGTCGTATTTTGCGATTTATAATGCGCCACACATTTTCAATGGGAGACAGGCAGGCAGGCCAGTCTAGTACCCGCACTCTTTTACTACGAAGCCACACTGTTTTAACATGTGCAGAATGTGGCTTGGCATTGTCTTGCTGAAATAAGCAGGGACGTCCCTGAAAAAGACGTTGCTTGGATGGCAGCATATGTTGCTCCAAAACCTGTATGTACCTTTCAGCATTAATGGTGCTCTTTGGCCCAGAGGACACAATGTCCATGATTTCCAAAAACAATTTGAAATGTGGACTCGACAGACCACAGGACACTTTTACACTTTGCGCCAGTCCATCTCAGATGAGCTTGGGCAGAGAAGCTGGTGGCGTTTCTGGGTGTTGTTGATCTATGGCTTTCGCTTTGCATGGCAGAGTTTTAACTTGCACTTGTAGATGGAGCGACGAACTGTGTTCACTGACAATGGTTTTCTGAAGTGTTCCTGAGCCCATGTGGTAATATCCGTTACAGAATGATGTTGGTTTTTAATGCAGTGCCACCTGAGGGATCAAAGGTCACAGGCATTCAATGTTGGTTTTCTGCCTTGCTGCTTACTTGCAGAGATTTCTCCAGATTCTCTGAATCTTTTGATGATGTTATGGACTGTAGATGATGAAATTCCCAAATTCCTAGCAATTGCACGTTGAGAAACGTTCTTAAACTGTTGGACTACTTGTTCATGCAGTTCTTCACAAAGTGCTTGTGAACAACTGAGCCTTCCAGGGATGCTCCATTTATACCCAATCATGACACTCACCTGTTTCCAATTAACCTGTTCACCTGTGGAATGTTACAAACAGGTGTTTTTTGAGCAATCCTCTACTTTCCCAGTCTTCTGTTGCCCCTGTCCCAACCTCTTTGGAATGTGTTGCAGGGATCAAATTCAAAATGAGTGAATATTTGCAAAAAACTAAGTTTTTTCATTTGAACATTAAATAGCTTGTCTTTGTAGTGTATTCAATTGAATATAGGTACAATTGAAAAGGATTTGCAAATCATCGTATTCAGTTTTTATTTATGTTTTACACAACATCTCAACTTCATTGGAATTGGGGTTGTAGAACAAACTACTAGAAACTTTAATGTGCCACCACTGTATCAGGTTTTTATCGTTAGTGTCACACATTAGAACCATAATTTGAAAATCATCAGCAGCTTCTGCTAATCAAAACACTCCCATAGCAGCCATGCTAATTTCTATATGAGAATGTCCATTATATGTTAGCATCAAGCTAACTCTAATCCTATACACGTGGACCTTTGACAACGAAGCTTGTTCTGGATATTGTGGTGTTTTTGGGCGACGTGGTTATGAAATCGTAGCTGATGATTAATTGTCATATAAATATTTGTGTTTTTTGTCTTCATGTTAGTTGTTTGCGGTCGATAAAGCCTAAAATGTTCACTCAAACAGCCGTTTTCAGTTCAGTTTTTTAAAGAGAAGAAATGTTGATGTTGGGCTGTTTTAGGTTCATTCGTATAAGGACTTCTGTGTTGAACGGAGTAGAGCAGAGGGCTGTGCTTCTTCTCTGCATTTGAAGCTGCATTTAGACTGAAACCTTGAGTTTCTTGTGAGAACCCAAACGGTACAGTGTTTTGCAATTTGCGTTTATCGACGGGATACATTTTGCCAAAAAAAAGGTTAGGAGCTTAATCCCCACCCAATGAATGACTATCCGGATACACCCCCAATGTTTTCATGAGCTCGAGCGTGTCTTCCTTCTCAGTGCTGTTCGAGATGAGTTTCCAGCTGAGTTTCTGAGGGATGTAGAGTTCTGTCTGCTCCCCCTTCTGCTGTGCCACAGTTTAGCACTGAGCACTGAGCGCTGAGTGCTGCTCTGAGGAGGGGCTGTATCAGGCGGTCGCAGTGGGAGTTTGTGCAAGCAGAGCTGATCTAAAGATCCAAAGATTTCCACTGAAACTGCAACAACTTTGACTGAATTACAGTGACGGGATTTCAAAGTGTCCACAGCAATTACTGAATAAGTGAACACCAGCCACACTTCACTGGTCATCTCCACCAGCAGAGGAACATGGACAGTTATGCAATATTAATGATTTAAAAAGTGTTATTTTTGGTTTAGAACCTTATTGATGCGATATATACTGTTGCATTTACACTTTGCAAATTAGTTTCTCTTTTTCTTAGTCGTAATGCAGAAACAGTCTTACACAAAAGAACAGAGATGCTAGAATCTCATCTGAGCGGCAGCAACTGTGTGATCTGAGTCGGGAATAACGGAATACTCGGAAAAATAAAATGGGCCTGTGAACAGACGACGTTCTTCACTTATTCTGTATTCTGTTTATTAGTCTTTTATACAAATGGAAGGGCTACTCATTTTGTTTATATCTGCAGTGGACTGTCCAAAGCATGTAAGCCCCCTGGGCCTTGGGATCCCAAAGGCTTTAGAAATGACCTCAGTGGTGGGGACACTGTTGTCCTATCATGGGTGACTGTGGTGCTGCAGTCAGTCAAAGGTTTTCTGTGTTTTTCTTCTGTACCTCTGAAAGCCCTGAAAGACCCTGATGTCATGTTGTCGTTCTATAGTTGACATCTTTAATGACTCAGTAGTTCAGAGGATCCAGTGGCGTTCAGGTGAATATGTGCTCAGGTGTCACATTTGAATCGTGTTTGTTTTCTGTTGATTTTTTTTAAACAGCTGATGAAGACAAACAGCTCAGACCTGTAGTTCATAATACAGGCGTGACAACTTCAGAACCAAACACACTTAAAAAGTTCTGTTGACCTGATTCAGATGTTTACACCGCTCCTCACACCAGCCTGAATAAAGTCGGTTAATGAAGAACGTCCACAGAAGAGTCCTGAGTCAGCATGGCAATTTGAATCATGTAAAGTTAAAGAAACTTTTAAGCAGCTATTTTTTCATGCGTGTTTATGGGTTTATGGGTCTAAACAAAGTTACTAAGCCAGACTTCTGCGTCTTGGAAGGTGAAGGGCTGGATTTTGGCACTGAACGTGACAGAGAACCACCTTCTTTAAGAGAAAATTGACTGATGTGACAGCTGACCAATCACCAGCTGTCTTTTTGCATGATGTTTGGAGCAGGCGGTGCAACAGAAGCTGCTGTATTGCTGAGGGTATCTGGGGTTCGGCAACTGTTTTGTGTCAGTTAAGACGCCAGGATACAATTTACTAGCAGACAAGAGCTTCAAGTGACTTTGAAAGACAGAAAGCTGAACTTTTAAAAATCCACATCTGTATTTTTTACTGTAAAAGGCTCACGCACGCAAGGCCAGGTGAGATGTGAGCATAATAGTTGTGGTGATGTGGCAAAAGTATAATCACATTTCTAGTTCCAGAAACTGAGTAGTTCACTGTTGAGCTGGACACTATGGCATAAATATTCTAGCACAATTCCTCACAATATACAATAAAATCACAGTATTTATTTTTTCTGGTGTCTGGTAATTTAGCACAGACAAAGTCTGTCATAAATTCCAACATCAGTCCAGTTAAACTGGACTCCTCGTAATCGAACATGCAGTGGGGCATGTTCTTTTAAAACTCCAGCCTGATGAAGCTTCATGAGCCACGTTACAGTCTGCTATCAGCGCTGAGGTCCAGCCTGCGGTCTGTAATAAGTCCAGTCATTCCTCCGCTCTGTGTGTCACTCAGGAAATGTTTCATGTCTGATTAACGGTGTTGGAGTGATTCAGTGGTGTTATCTGCTCAGGCCCTGCTGGGACCGCCCACTAACCACTTCCTCTGCTGGATGCCGCTCCAGGCCTTGCTCTGGTCACCCATGGACTGTCCACCAGCTGCGGTTTGAAGGAGGGAAGTGTTGGGCATTTCATGTGTTTAAAAATGAGCAGTGCCAGCACCCTTGCTAATGAGAGCGTGTAACACTGTTACATTTTTTATTAGTTCTTAATTTAACTGGCAAAACATAAACAGAGCTGTTTGGTGTGAAACGCTTACCGAGTCAGAACTGTTCATAGTGGTGGTGAAAGGAACCAGACTGCCCCCTCTAAAAGCTCCTCACAGAAAGTTCCTACATGAAATGGTTCTTAATTCACTGCCTGATGACTGAGACGCTGTTTTATGATAGTTTAGAGAACTTCATTCATGGTGGAGGGAGACATGCAGGGCGCTGTGCAGCAAATAGTCCCCAAAGAAAACGTATTATTACAGATTTTCCAGTATTTTCCGTCATCAACATTCCATATAAACTCAGAAGACTTGTGTAGGTCCTCTGGTGGTTATGGATGGTAAATAAAATGTCTGTATCTGTGTTGTAGTCATGAGGACGCCTGGTTCCCATCACCACCACTGTAAAGACAACTGGACTGTTTCACACCTAACTGCTCTGAATCTCTTTACAAATGTAGGTTAGTTAGCGAATGCGCTTCATTTAAAATCCACTACATTATGGTGATTTATAGGAAATAGTTATGGAATCAGATTCAGTGTCAGTGAGTTCTAAAATATGTCTGAAAAATGGTATGGATGTGTCACTAGTTTGTTTCACAGCTGATTTATATATATTTATGTATATGGTAATTAACCATCAGCTAATATGTCGTGATCATGATCTTGAGCCCTGTCAAACTGTGTTTTGTTGATCTCAGGTTGATTCCAGTTTATATATTTATTCCATCTTGATACGATAATTATTAGTCAGTTAATTTGAACAAATAATCGAATATCTAGCACCGTGTTTTTTCTATGGTGGTAGTTTAGGATCTCAGTTGGTAAGAATATTGCCAAACATTTTATCGTTACAGCTCTGAACATTTACAGATCACGGTTAAAGCTGATTAATCGATTATTAGTTGTTTAATTTCACAGATAATCGAATATCCAGCACTGTGTTTTGTTTTTCTTTCTGTTTTGTTTGTAATGTTGGTAATTTAGGTCTTGGTGAGCCTCAATTGGTCAGCACGTTACCACCCATTTTTTTATTTATTGTTACAGCTGTGAACATTTACAGGCTGCATTTAAGCTGATTAATTGATTATTAGTCAGTTAATCTGAATCATTTGCAAATATAATCGAATATTTAGCACCGTGTTTTTTCTATGTTGGTAATCTGGCTCTTAATAGACCTCAGTTTGTCTGAAAATGGGCAAACGTTTACAGACCAAGTTTCTATGGTATAATGTGAGGACCGTGATGAATCAGACGTGTAGTGTATCTGTGATCCGAGTTCTGTAGACTGCCGTCTGTGAGTTGCTCGTTCTCTCAGCGTTCCTGTGGAATTCCACTCTGAGGGTGTTTGTGGGATTCCTGCGCTGTGTCGTTCGCCTCCCCGCTTGTTCAGCTTGTGTAATTGTTTCTCTTCCTGCTGCTACACGTTTCTTCTCGTCAGGCCGTTTTAATGTGGCTGCTGAAACAGACGCGTCACTTCTGAAACATTAACGCCATTAAAGGCTGAAAGCGTATCGATTGGCTCTTATTACCTTCTTTAATGTCTTTCATTCGAGGCCTGACTGACTTCAGACGGTCATTAAAGAGCCCATATTCCACATTTCTCTCAGATTAGCCCCCCCAAGGTCCTCTTACAACCATCAT
Source organism: Pygocentrus nattereri (assembly GCF_015220715.1). Taxonomy (NCBI): domain Eukaryota; kingdom Metazoa; phylum Chordata; class Actinopteri; order Characiformes; family Serrasalmidae; genus Pygocentrus; species Pygocentrus nattereri. The sequence goes on along the minus strand of NC_051217.1, from coordinate 26,486,566 downwards.
GTGGATTTGTGTTCCAAAAACAGTCATCATTCAATTTCCAACCTCTCTTGATCTCTCACTGTTACACAGGTTGCTTTCATTACTGTGTCTTTAAGAGTGTATGTAATTGAGCTCTCTTCTGATTGGCTGGCCTACATAGTAGAGCTGCACATTATTGACCTAGAATGCGATGTTTGATAAAGCTCATGATGACGATATGAGAAGTGATATATAAATGTTAAAATAATGTGTCTTTGTCTGGACGTGACACTGGTGCGGACATTTTTCTGGGATGTCTAAATGGAAATATATCTAACATCTCTTTAAACTGCTTGAATAAATAGCAACATGCACAACGTTACAAAAGCACCCTTACTATTTTCAAAATAAAAAGAAATGAGATGTTAACAATGACTTAGTCAGTGTCGCCTCAGCAGACTTTCTATCAAGGCTATAAAACAAAGTTATTATTCCAAACTTATTATTCCAGATTTTCCACTATTTTCCATCATCAACATTCCATATAAACTCAGAAGACTCGTGTAGGTTCTCTGGTGGTTCTGGATGGTAAATAAAATGTCTATATCTGTGTTGTAGTCATGGCGACGCCTGGTTCCTATAACCACCACTGTAAAGACATCTGAGTTGATCAGTGAAGTGGTCAGACGGATGTCCCTGATGCTCCACTTGTCCCCCCACCCTTTTAAATTTGATCTGGATGCTCTGCTGACCAGTCAGTATTCAGCATTGGAGGAGGTTCTGCTTTTCTGTGAATCACTTCCTCTCAGGATTTCTTCCCTGTCGTAATTCAGGATTTTAGTGAAGTGGCTTTGTGGCCGGATCTGCCACTGAAACACGTCATTTAAATAATAAAACTTCTTAAACAGGCTTATTATTCAGTTATTATACCATGGGCCTGTTCAGTTTCCACTGTGAAGTATTCAGCAACTCCTATTAATTATTCCGTATCTACTTTGAATAGTTCAGTATTTACTATGAATAGTTCAGTATTTACTATGAATAGTTCAGTATTTACTATGAATTGTTCAGTATTTATTATGAATATTTCAATATCTACAGTAAAGCTAATGAGTTCATACCCAATAAGGCTGTTGAAGTATACCCTGAAAAGGCCGTTTTAAGGTTTGATTATTGTGACTGTGTCGTTCTGTGTGCTGTTGTGTATCTCAGGGAGTTTGTGCTTAATCCTCAAACTGTCGGTGCAGATCGTCACTTGGGGACTTTAAGCAGTCTGGGAGCAGAGTGGAGTTTAAGGATTTCCAGGAATTAAAAATAGTTCAGTGAAAATGCAGTAAGAACAGTCAGAGTTGATCACAGGCCGCTCAGAGCTCATTGCTGCAGATCTGCGTTTCTCTGTTTAGTCGTCAGAAGATTCAGCGTTTTAAAGCCTGAACTACTGTATGTTTAACCAGTTGAGTTGCTTTTATACTGAAGTCATTTTTGAATGATGCATGTTTCAGTATCAACACACTACTAATCCCTGTAGTTCAAAGATCTGTTTAGTCTCTGTGACGACTTCAGTCCGGACTGAGTTTAGTTCAGTAGCTATTCCAAAATAACAGCTCCTCCCTTCATAATCTCATCATTAACTCCAGATCAGAAAACAGCATCACACAAACATGCTAACCAGACTAAACCTCCTAAATCCTGTCCTAACTTTAGGATGAACCACAACAGGGTCCTAACCTCTGTTTAAGGTCCGTTTCTATGTTTTTTTGGCAGCTGTGTCAGGCAGCGTAGTTCACTACCAGCAAAATGAGATCCATTTATTTCTGCTGTAAAACGCAGCTTTCACTGGGAGATGTTTTTCTTTTCTAACTCTGCATTTTAAAAATCTCATACGCTGCTGACTCAAACTCCACTGCCCCTCTGATCACCTTCATGTGTTAATGTTGATGATGTAATATTACAGTGATGGTAGTGAATAATGAGGAGACGGAGCTGAACATATGTCTGTTTATTAGGAGGAGGAACGTTAGTGTGCTCAGCTAAAGCGTTTGGGAAATAGAAACTGAAACTGGGTAGCGGCGACGGGCGACTCTGATAAACAGCAGGTGGCGCTCTGATGAGCTTCATTACTTACAGTTTATGACTCTAGTTCTGTTTGAGTTTTTTTTACACCAGTAAAAGCAGCCTAACTCACATTTGAACACTATTCTGATTACGTGTTTACATTTCAACTGTGTGTGTGTGTGTTTGGACGGTTGCTAGGAAACAGACAGACAGCTCATTGACTACTCTGGTTGAGTAGGTTAAGATCTCCTAACTGGAGATCAGAGGCTGTGAGATCAGATTTGTAAATTAAGATCAGATTTGATTCTGCAATGTGAATCAGTGTAAGGTATTGTGTGTGTGTGTGTGTGTGTGTGTGTGTGTGTGTGTGTGTGTGTGTATAAATATATATATATATATATATATATATACATATATATATATATATATATATATATATATATATATATATATATATATATATATTGGACGTGTTTTACTGAAGAAGTTCTAAGTGTGTCTTTATTTGAAGCTGAAAAAGGAACAAAAACCTAAAACAGAAAATATATTTTGGACAAATGAAACTGAAAGTGTGTCTTGGACTGAAACCTTAATTTGAAAATGTGGTTTATAATGTTTTTTAGTTTTAGTAATTATTTAGTTTGGATTAATATTAATAGAATTATGACTGTTAATGATTAGCTGTCTCCTCTCTGAGTGCTGCTCTGTGAGCTTTATTATTATTATTATTATTATTATTATTATTATTATTATTATTAGAATTATCATTATTATTAGTAGTAGTAGTATTATTAGTACTATTAGTGTTATCTAAGTTAAGTTAAGTTAAGTAATACTTTTTTGATCCCACAACCGGGGAAATTCCACCTCTGCATTTAACCCATCCGTGAAGTGAAACACCACATACACACTAGTGAACACACACACTAGGGGGCAGTGAGCACAGTTGCCCGGAACAAGTTGGTGGTGTTCGCTGTTAAACATTATATAATCATTATAATATATATCAGTTTGTGTAGTTTTACAGTCAGTGTGTGTTTTTACTGGATTTACTGTCTGACTGAAGGCAGTGAGGCACTAATGCTAAGCAGGTTAGCCTGTTTCCTCTGAACTGGACTGAATACTGATCGTGCGGTCAGACTGAATGGGCAGCTGCAGGTTCATTACACTAATTTAGCACTTAAAGTGAATCTTATTGAGGCGTCTCGCTGACCGGAACTTTCACTGATGCTAGTTAACTAGTTTGTCATTTTTTGCTGATTAATGTTTTTTTCTCTTTAAAATAATTTCCTCCATTAAAAGTGAAGGAAGCCGTGTTTCAGTGCAGCGGAGCTGATTCAGTTAGGAACTGTTCATTACTGAGCCGGTTCGGTTAGGAACTGTTCATTACTGTGACGATTCGGTTAGGAACTGTTCATTACTGTGACGATTCGGTTAGGAACTGTTCATTACTGTGACGATTCGGTTAGGAACTGTTCATTACTCAGCCGATTCGGTTAGGATCTTCTCATTACTGAATAGACGCAGTAATGAACAGTTCCTAACTGAATTCAGCCTGTAATGCAGAGAAATGACATAAAAGAGTAGAATGGATAGAGAAAGTGTGAGAGGGAAAGAAAGGAGAGAGAGAGAAATGGGAGAAATTCTAATAGTGTGACTGGGAAGTGAGGAAGAAAGAAAGAGAGAAAAAAGATAAGTGTGTGAGGGAAAGTGAGATAGAAAGAGAGAAGAGAGAGGGAGTGTGCAAGAGAATAATAGAGGGAGAGATAATAAAGTGACAAAGAATGGGAAAAAAGTGATAGAGAGGGAAAGAAAAGAAAGAGGGAGAGAATGAAAGAAAGAAGTGAGAAAGAAATGTGAGCGTGTGTGAGAGAGAGAGAGAGAGAGAGAGAGAGACAGCAATAAAAAGTAAGAGACGAGAGAGGGTAGAAGGGACAGAGAAAATGAGGGAGAGAGATGGGGGAGGGAGACTGAGGAGAGAGAGAGAGAGAGAGAGAGAGAGAGAGAGAGAAAAAAAACAATAAAAAGTAAGAGATGAGAGAGGGAGGAAGGGACTGAGAGAAAATGAGGGAGAGAGATGGGGAGGGAGACTGACTGGAGAGAGAGAGAGAGAGAGAGAGAGAGAGAGAGAGAGAGAGAGAGAGAGAGAGAGCAACAAGAAGTAAGACACAAGAGAGGGAGGAAGGGACAGAGAAAATGAGGGAGAGAGATGGGGGAGGGAGAGGGAGATGGATAGGGAGGGAGAGAGAGAGAGCGAGAGAGATAGGGGGAGAGAGAGGGAGGAATGGAGGAGGAGGAGGGGATTATGGGCCTGACTGAACTTGCAGCGCTAAGACTCGAGCCTTTTACAGTCATTTTCCCCAGCAGGAGCATCCACTTCCTGTTAACTCCTCATTGACCAGCACAGAGACACTGAACTCCACCTCAACACATTCATGCACAGTCCAGACCAGATTAGTGACCTGGATTAAGACTAAACCTTGACTAAAGTGAATTCCTATGGGGAGACTGCCAGACTCAGACACAACTCCAGAGTTTCCTCTGAAATGAAGGTGTTTTTAGTGAGTTGGTGCTGCAGTAACAGCCTCTACTCTTCTGGGAAATCTTCTAGATGTTGAACATTGCTGTGAGGATCTGATTGAGCGTTAGTGAGGTCAGGTGTTGATGTTGGATGGTCGGTTCTGGGTCACTCCAGCTCATCCCAGAGGTACTGGATATAGCTCCATCACTCCAGAGAACACAGTTCCACTGCTCCACATCCCAGTGCTGGGGGGCTTTATACCCCTCTAGCGCACGCTGGGCGCTGGACATGGAGGCCCACTGTTGTCAGCAATACCACTTGTTCTTTAAATTATTCATAATAAGAGTTAAGAATAAAGAGAATTCTTCATAAGTTCTTTGAAGAATCGCTTTTTTCTTAAGAATGAAGTTAAAAACCACACATTTAATAAGATGTGACACATTTAAGCCCTGCTGTGCAGATGGTCCTCAGATCTACTCGGCCCTCTCCCCAATCAGCTGTGGTCATCTCCACTCACTCTGTAAGTGTCTGAGTTCATCACTAACCGGATGGGACAGAACTTGGTGCTCTTTGGGGCAGTCGTGGGCTGGAGGTTAGGGATCTGGCCCTGTGACCGGAAGGTTGCCGGTTCGATCCCCAGGGACTCATGACTGAGGTGTCCTTGAGCAAGACACCTAACCCCCAACTGTTCCCCGGGCGCCGTGGATAGGGCTGCCCACCGCTCCGGGCAACTGTGCTCACTGCCCCCTAGTGTGTGTGTGTGTTCACTAGTGTGTATGTGGTGTTTCACTTCATGGATGGGTTAAATGCGGAGGTGGAATTTCCCCGGTTGTGGGATCAAAAAAGTATCTCTTAATCTTAACTTAAATGTACACAGTGGGCAGAGAGCGTTAGAAGAGCTAACACTGGACACTTTAAACCAGCCTGAAAACAATCCTGTCTGAGCAGCTTTCAGCTCAGTTTAAACACCGTCAGCTCAGCTGCTCTTCTCTCCTCTAGCGCTGCACTTTTCTCATCAGTGGTCTGCTGGACCCACCACATTACTGCTTTTATATCAGTACCACCGTAATCATTTCTGTAAAAATACCAGATGTTTAAAATATCCATGTCCAACATAGGGTTCTCCTTTAGCAGCTGTAGCCAATCAGCAGCCTGTCCATGCTGTCCACCCTCACACACACACACACACTGACTCACACACACAGACACACATACACACACACTCACACACACAAATATACACTCTCTCTCTCACACACACACATACACTCTGTCACACACACACACATACACTCTGTCACACACACAGACACACATACACACACACAAATACACTCCGTTACACACTCACACACAAATACACTCACACAGACACATACCCCCACACACATTCACACACACACACACAAACACACATTCTCACACACACACACACACACACTCTCACACAGACACATACACTCACACACACAGACACACATAGAGACACACACACACACTCTCACACACATACAGACACACATGCGCACACACACACAAATACACTCACACACACATATTCTCTCTCTCTCTCACTCACACACACACACACACACACACACACACACACACTTGCCCTCAGACACACATACACACACACACACACACACACACACACACACACACACACATACATACAAATACACTCACACACATACACACTAACAGCAGGCCATGTAGGAGGAGAACAGAGTGAAGGACACAGCACCTCCTCACTTTTACTCCCTGCAGGTTCAGCCCAACACCATGTGTAATATAAATGTGTTGGGGGTGAACAGAGTGTTGCACTGAAAATGGGTTGTTTTACATGTTCTTCACAGAAAATGAGCACAGACCAAGAGTCTGATGCTGAAATAATAATAAACCACATCATTTTCTCTTTTGGTAAACACTGAAAATGAGTCTCACAGACCTGAACAGCACACACGGGTTGATTTAACATTTCTGTCTCCTCTTTCAAATGTAGTGTTTAAATAGAATAGAAAGCCTTTACATATAAGCATATAAATAATAATAATATGATAATATTAATAATAATAATAATGATAATATCAAATGATTAAAGGAATAAGAAGTGATGTTCCTAATAACAGGCGTCAGTAGTGCTCATATCCAGTGTTTTCAGCTATCTGTGTTGGTGGAATGTAGAGCTCTGATGGCTCAGAGACAGAAACTGCACTTAAATCTGTTTGTGTGGCTTTTAAAACAAGTTCTAATCATCGTAACGTTATCTTTGTGTTTCATCACTTGTAAAGCACTTTGACAGGTACTAGAAAAACCAATGTGCCGTCAGACTCTCCTGTGAATCCGGCCTCTGTTTAGTTATAGTGTGAATGTAAACAGAGATTTTGATCAGAGTGCTGAGTGGAGTGAGAATAAACACCTCAGTCCTAATCTGTAGTCCTAATCGATAGTCCTAATCTGTCGTCCTTATCTATAGTCCTAATCCGTGGTCCTAATCCGTGGTCCTAATTGGTAGTCCTAATTGGTAGTCCTAATTGGTAGTCCTAATCGGTGGTCCTAATCTGTGGTCCAAATACGTCATCAGGGAGGATCCGGAGAAACGTCTGACTGACCAGCTAACAACATTCACAGATAATGTTGATAACGTTTCTATGGCGATAGAAGAAAATGATCTAGAGCACGTTCTACTGGAACCTGTTTAACTACATTACCTGTCTGTGTTATATGTCACTGTGATTGAGCCGCATTCTCTGTGTTAGATTACACTCTTAACAAAGACCTTTAAGGTAAAGACAGTGGTTCTGTATGGAACCACAAGCATTCAGAGAACCCTTTACATGCTTGAATGGGTTCTCTGCATGGTGAAATGGTTCTTCAGATTGATGGAGAATGTGTTGTATGTGGTTCTAAATAGCACCATTGTAAACAAGCTTGACATCATAACAATAGTGGATCCCACTTCAAACAAATTGTGAATAGAACCAAATACAGCACATTCTCCATCAAGCTGAAGAACCATTTCACCATGCAGAGAACCGTTTTAAACATGCAAATCGTTCTTTGAGTGTTCATGGTTCTATGCTCTTAAAAAAAAGATGGTTCTTTGAACACTCAAAGAACCCTTCATCATGATAGTGTTCTTAAGCATGTGCTGTAGATGTTTCTATGTATAACTATGTATTTTTATAACTATGTATCTAGGTATTTTTTGAAAAGGGTTCTATATGGCATCCAAAAGGATTGTTCTATTGTTACAGTAGATGAACCCTTTTGAGAGAACACTTTAATCATGTTGATGGTTCTTTGAGTGTTCATGTTTCCATTAAGAGCCACGCTCCTCACTAAAGAACCCTTGAAGAACCATGTGGAGCTGTGTGGCTCTGCTGGTTGAGTGCGCTATAAGCTCAGTGCTGCTTTATTTGTATTAATAATTCACTCTTCACTCTGTTTCCCAGCTTTCTGTGTTCATTAAAACTGCATCACTTCCTTCTGCGCTCCTCCTCTTCATCCCTTCCTCTTCATCCTCTACTGCTACTCCTCGGAGTAGAAAGATATCCGTATGAATAAGGTGTTCAGGCTGTGTGACTCTCAGATCTCCTGTTATTGTTTGTAAGGGATCTCAGGCCCGTTTGTCTGAGCTGGACTCCTTCAAGCTCCTCGGTCCTGGAGCTCTGATGTTGGTTTTTGGAGCCTGTGTGTAAAAACATCTTAAACAATCAGCCTCTGCTTGATAACTGTGTGTGGTGGAGAGGTTTGGGGGTGGGATTAATGGGCACTGAGGGCACCAAGAAGGAGTTTGAACCAACTTGACAGAACTAATAACAACAACAACAAATAATAATTAGGGGTGGGCATTATGGTAGTATTTTATCACTATACTAATCAATTTTGTCACAGTATCCTTTTCTCTCCACAACCCTGAGGGAGAAGCGGCTTAGAAAATGTGTGTGTGTGTGTGTGTGTGTGTGTGTGTGTGTGTGTGTGTGTGTGTGTGTGTGTATCCTTTCCTCTAGATGGCTGATCACTTTCATATATTTCATACTTGAGAATTAAGTTTGTTTTTATGGGTTAATATAACTCCCCAGTATATTCGGAGTATACTGTGGATATGGCCAGTATATTCGGAGTATACTGTGGATGTGGTCAGTGTATTCTGAGTATACTGTGGATGTGGTCAGTGTATTCGGAGCATACTGTGGATAATGGTCAGTGTATTCAGAGTATATTGTGGATATGGTCAGTGTATTCTGAGCATACTGTGGATATGGTCAGTGTATTCGGAGTATACTGTGGATATGGTCAGTGTATTCGGAGTATACTGTGTATTCTTTACATGTTACATTTACAGCATTTAGCAGACGCTCTTATCCAGAGCAACTTACAAGAAGTGCTTTGTCTATCTAGAGAAAGTATCTTTGCTAGTTACCAGTAGGTTAGAGAGAACGTCGGTCCTGAGCTCAGATACTGCTAGACACAAAATGTCACTGTTGATACAGAGAGAAAAAGGAACAGAGTTGAACACAGAGAGCAATACAATATAATACACAAAAGCTGTATAGTACATTACAATCAATACTTAAGTCAGCTGTATAAAGAGGCTTCAGTCTGCGTTTGAAGACAGTAAGAGACTCTGCTGTACGGAATGCCAGTGGGAGTTCGTTCCACCACCTGGGTGTCAGTACAGAGAACATATCCACAGTGTACTCAGAATATACTGACCATAAACATAAGTTAGGACCCTGTTGGGGTTCATCATAAAGTTAGTACAGGATTTAGGAGGTTTAGTCTAATTAGGATGTTTATGTGATGCTGTTTTCTTCCATCTGACTGAATTAAGCTCTCTGGTCACTCAGCTGGACTGAAGGCGCTGAAGTGCCGTATGTCTTTATGCTCTGCTCCCTGTACTGACAGGCCTTATTGGGTATTACTGGAAACAGGAAGTGTGCTGCAGCCACAAAATGATGTCACAGGAAGTAAGAGATGTTATCACTGTTTTGGGAGAGAGAGAGAGAGAATGAAGGAATGAGGGTGGGAGTGTGAGGCTGAAGCCCTGCAGACCTGCAGAAATGTAAACATTTACAGTGCAGTTCAGCCGGTCTGACTCTCTGTGTCACTGACAGATTCATATTAGTAGTCATTCTATAGATAATAAGAGACTCTATTTAGTTATTCATATTATTGTATTACAATGTTGGTCATAATCAATAATTGCTAAAATGCTATTTAGAATTGTGCATCATCACTGCATCATTATCGGTCATTACTGCAGTGTTATTTGACCACTAATGAGTGGTCTTTACTGCAAAACTACTCATCATTACTGGTCATCACTGCATCGCTATTGGTCATTACTGAGTATTATTAAATGTTATTAGTCTTTATTAGTCTGCAACACTGCATCACAGTAAACCATTACTGATCAACACTGCATCACTGTTAGCCATTACTGATCGACACAGCATCACTGTAAACCATTACTGATTGACACTGCATCACAGTAAACCATTACTGATCAACACTGCATGACTGTAAACAATTACTGATCAACCCTGCATGACTGTAAACAATTACTGATCAACACTGCATCACCCTTAGCCATTACTGATCAACACTACATCACTGTTAGCCGTTACTGAACGACAGTACATAATTGTTAACCGTTATTGGTCACCACTGCATCACTGTTAGCCGTTACTGACTGCGACTGCGTCATTGGTAGCCGTTACTGATCGACACTGCATCACTGTTAGCCGTTCCTGATTGCCACTGCATCACCGTTAGCCGTTACTGATCGACACTGCATCACTGTTAGCCGTTACTGATCGACACTGCATCACTGTTAACCGTTCCTGATTGCCACTGCATCACTGTTAGCTGTTACTGATCGACACTGCATCACTGTTAGCTGTTACCGATCGATACTGCATCGCTGTAAACCATTACTGATCAACACTGAATCACCATTAGCCGTTACTGATCGACACTGCATCACTGTTAGCTATTATTAATCGACAGTGCATCACTGTTAGCTGTTACTGATCGACACTGCATCACTGTTAGCCGTTCCTGATTGCCACTGCATCACCGTTAGCCGTTACTGATCGACACTGCATCACTGTTAGCCGTTACTGATCAACACTGCATCACTGTTAACCGTTCCTGATTGCCACTGCATCACTGTTAGCTGTTACTGATCGACACTGCATCACTGTTAGCTGTTACCGATCGATACTGCATCACTGTTAGCCATTATTAATCGACAGTGCATCGCCGTTAGCTGTTACTGATCGACACTGCATCACTGTTAGCCATTATTAATCGACAGTGCATCACTGTTAGCTGTTACTGATCGACACTGCATCACTGTTAGCCGTTACTGATCGACACTGCATCACTGTTAGCCATTATTAATCGACAGTGCATCACTGTTAGCTGTTACTGATTGACACTACATCACTGTTAGCAGTTATTGATCGACACTGCATCACTGTTAGCTGTTACTGCCTGCCAGTGCATCATTGGTAGCCGTTACAGATTGACACTGCATCACTGTTAGCCATTACTGATTGACACTGCATCACTGTTAGCAGTTATTGATTGACACTGCATCACTGTTAGCCGTTACTGATCAACACTGCATCACTGTTAGCAGTTATTGATCGACACTGCATCACTGTTAGCCGTTACGGCTAGGTTTCCTTATATACAATGAAAAGCTTACTTTGCTCCTCGCTAAGAATGCCAGATATAACATTAAAAATACAAAAGAGTATATATACAACCATATATATTAATCAAGAAACAGTGCAATGTATAAATTACAGTGGTATGGATGGATAGTGCTGTGCCTTGCCGGGAACATGATTATCTGCAGCAGAAATGAGTGGTAAAGTGCAATAGTGCAATTGTAAACATGTGCTACAGTTAAAGTGACAGTAGTTGCAGGTTATTCCTGAGGAAAGTGTTCTTTACCAGTGGGATACACATCACACGTCTGTACCTAAGTCTGGCAGACCGAAGTGTGAATAGTTATTTCTGGTTCAGAACTCTGATTGCGGTGGGGAAGAAGAAGTTCTTTAGTCTGGAGGTCTTGCACATCGTGCTCCTATACCTCCGGCCTGAGGGCAGAGGTTTGAACAGACCGTGCTGGGGGTGGGTGGGGTCTTTGATGATGGAGGCAGCTTTCCTTTGGACTCTATGGTTGTAAATGTTCTGCAGAGAGTGCAGTGGAGAATTGGTGATCTTCTCTGCAGTCTTCACCACTCTCTGTAGGCATTTACGATCCATCACGGTCAAGCTGCCGTACCACACGGTGATGCAGCTGGTCAGGAGGCTCTCAATGACGCAGTTGTAGAAGTTGCTGAGGATCACCGGAGACATCCCAAACCTCCTCAGCCTCCTCAGGAAGTACAGCCGCTGTTGAGCCTTTCTGACTAGCTGCTTGGTGTTCAGTGACCATGTGAGGTCTTCACTGATGTGGACACCCAGGTATTTAAAGCTGCTCACCCTTTCCACCTCGAGCTCCCGGATGAAAAGTGGCCGATGAGGTCTCCTCTCCTTCCTCATGTCCACTATCAGCTCCTTTGTCTTGTCCGTGTTGAGGATGAGGTTGTTGTCATCACACCATGACACCAGTCTGGTCACCTCCCTTCTGTAGGCTGCTTCATCTCCACCAGTGATACGTCCTATCACTGCTGTGTCGTCAGCAAACTTCAGGATGATGTTGTCCTTGTGGGAGGCGACACAGTCATGGGTGAACAGGGTGTAGAGAATAGGGCTGAGGACGCAGCCCTGTGGAGTGCCGATGTAGGTGGTGATGCTGGCTGAAGTCCTGTTGCTGATCCTGACAGACTGGGGCCTGCCAGTCAGAAAGTCCAAAAGCCAGTCACAGAGGGTGGGGTGCAGGCCGAGTGTGGAGAGTTTGTGGGTGAGTTTGTGTGGGATGACCGTATTGAAGGCTGAGCTGTAGTCAACAAAGAGCATCCTGATGTAGGAGTCTTTGTTTTCCAGGTGGGAGAGGGAGTAGTGAAGGGCAGCAGCGACTGCGTCCGAGGTGGATCTGTTGTGGCGGTAGGCGTACTGCATCTGTTGTGTCCGGTATGCTGTCTTGTATGTGGGCCAGCACCACTCTCTCAAAGCACTTCATAATGATTGGAGTGAGTGCTACTGGTCTGTAGTCATTCAGGCTGGTGGGGGGGCTCTTCTTAGGGATGGGGACAATGACTGTCCTTTTGTAGCAGGTGGGAACAATGCTCTGGCTGAGAGAGAGATTGAAAATGGAGGTCAGTACATTAGCCAGCTCGTTCGCACATGCTCTGAGGGCCCGCCCAGGAATCTTGTCTGGTCCTGGTGCCTTGCGGGGGTTGATCTTTCTCAGAGTTCTGCAAACCTGGCCTGTTGATACTGACAGAGGGGGGGACAGGGGTTGTGTGGGCTGTGTGTGTGTGAGCCTCTCGGTGCTAGTGCTGGAGGTTTCGAAGCGGGTGTAGAAGGTGATGAGGTCGTCCGGTAGGCTGTCTGTGGAGCTGATGTTGCTGGTGATGGTCCTGTATTCTGTGATGTGTTGTAGGCCTTGCCACATCTGCCTGGAGTCAGCAGTGGAGTAGAAGCCATCCAGTTTCTCCCTGTACTGCCTCTTGGCTGCTGTGATGACTTTCCTCAGTCTGTACTTCGCAGCTTTGTACTCTGTCTCATTGCCTGATCTGTATGCAAGAGAGCGAGCACGGAGCATGTGTCGTACCTGACTGTTAATCCAGGGCTTCTGGTTGGGGAACCTCTTCACTTGTGTGGTGGGCACGATGTTATCCACACACGTGCTGATGTAACCAGACACGTGTTCAGCATATTCCTGAATGCTGACAGAAGAGTCCTCCGTAGTGGCTGCAGCTTTAAACACATCCCAGTCTGTTGTAGCAAAACAGTCCTGCAGTATGCTCTCAGTCTCCGGAGACCATACTTGAACTGTTTTGGTAACCGGATGTGATTGTTTCAGCCTTTGTCTGTAAGCCGGGTACATGAACAAGGAGATGTGGTCAGAGAGTCCAAAGTGGGGGCGGGGTGCAGCCCTGTATGCACCGCGTACATTACTGTACACGTGATCCAGGATGTTTTTGTCATGAGTTGGAACGTCCATGTGTTGGAAGTATTTCGGAAATACAGTCCATAAGTTGCACTGGTTGAAGTCACCGGCAATGATAAACACGGCATCAGGGTGAGCCGTCTCTAACGCGCTGATGACGTCATGGAGTTTGCCGAGCGCTGCCGCAGAGTTAGCCCGCGGATTAATATATACAGATGTTAAAAATACAGCACAGAATTCCCTTGGTAAATAATAGGGACGACATTTTAACAGCAGGAACTCCAGATCTGGTGAGCAGTGCTTATAAACGGTCCGTATGTCTCTACACCACGCGTTGTTTACAAACACATACACACCGCCACCCTTAGCCTTACCGGAGGCTGCCGTGCGATCTCCGCGATGCACAGAGTGAGTCTCTAGCTGGATAGCACTGTCCGGTACTCTGTCTGAGAGCCAGGTTTCAGTAAAAATTAGAGCCCAGCACTCTCTTGTTTCCCGCTGAGATGTTATCCTAGCTCTCAGCTCGTCCAGCTTGTTCTCCAGTGACCGCACGTTAGCTAGCAAGAGGCTAGGCACTGGTGGTCGGCTAGCGTGAGCCTTTAGCCTAGCATGCAGCCCTCCCCTCTTGCCTCGCTTGCGTCGCCGCCTCTGGAGCGCTCTCCTCGGATCAGCGTGCTCACTCGCGGTCGGTAGGTCTGGGTCTTCCTGGTGGTGGTGGTGGTGGCTGCGGGAGCGGAAAATGGGTTGTAGCTCCGGTGGAATAAAGCCGCTAAATCCGTGCATGTTGTCTTTTGCGATGTCCAGCAGAGTTTGTCTGTCAGTCTGATCGACACTGAATCACTGTTAGCCATTACTGATCAACACTGCCTCACTGTTAGCCGTTACTGATCGACGCTCCATCACTGTTAGCCATTACTGATCGACGCTGCATCACTGTTAGCCGTTATTGATCGACGTTGCATCACTGTTAGCCGTTATTGATCGACGCTGCATCACTGTTAGCCGTTACTGATTGACACTGCATCACTGTTAGCTGTTACTGATTGACACTGCATAACTGTTAGCCGTTATTGATCGACACTGCATCACTGTTAGCCGTTACTGATCGTCACTCCATCACTGTTAGCCGTTACTGATCAACACTGCATCACAGTTAGATGGTGTGCAGTTGTGCAGTTGTCAAATGATTGGACTGAGTAGAAAAATATGAATAAGTTATGAGTTAAAGGGGTACAAGGACGGAATCCTGAGGCACTCCCTGAGTACCAGAGGTGAGGATAATATTAATACGTTCATCGCCTCCTAGTAAGACAGAACTGAGACTACTCGAGGGCTAATCTGCAGATGACAAAGGATCCATCCCTTATGAGATTGAACACACATTTGAGGGGTTTGTGAGACAGATATGACATTTAGTCGTTACTCTGTGTGTGTTTGTGTTGTCTCTCCTGTCGATGGAATACAGGAACACTTCTGTCATTGTTTTTGCTGCTGGAAAAGTTTTGTCTCTGAAGTGCAGATCAATCCTGATCCCTCTTGTGTTTTTCTCTCTTTTTCTCAGCGAGTCCAGCATCTGTCAGGCTCGTGCTACGGTAATGACCTACGATGATGCGAATAAAAAGTGGATTCCGGCAGGTACCGGCCCACAGGTCTTCAGCAGAGTTCAGATCTACCACAACCCCAGCAGCAACGCCTTCAGAGTGGTCGGCCGCAAGATGCAGACTGACCAACAGGTGCGTTTCAATGGTCAATCACTAATCATTCCTATTAATTTTCGGCCTTGTGATCTGTTTCATGCCCATATTAGGAAATCTGGGTTTTCTCAGTTTTTTCCGAAATTGCTGCTGTAGCGCTTTGGGATGAACAAAAATGTTCAATGTTTTTCTCCTGCATTTCACCAGCTTGTCTGAATTATGACGTCATTTAGGAGTTAAAAAATGAAAAATACTTCAAGCAAACAGTCCTGACCACTGAAATGGCGTCATATGAAACAGAGTCTATTATTAAACATTAACAGTGTTTTATACCAACACAGCTGCTCAAAATGCAGCCTGGAACTGACAGAGCTGATTGTAGATTATTTTAACTGATTGTATCTGTGCAGTGTTAATGGGCCTTTTTTAGTCCTGAATAGCCCTATTTGGGTGGGATTAGTATTATATGGGGATGTGGGTAACAGAATTTTACAGGTGTTTTTCCGTGATTTTGGTCCCGTCTGAATGTGCTATATGTCATTTTTATCAAATTTAGTAATTTCTGCCATCTTTTACTTTCCATCTATTGAGCCATAGACATAACTCATTTTATATTAATCTGTGTAAATTTGGTAAAAATGCTGTTACAAGTTTCTTAAGTAGTGTTTGTTGATTTTTCTCACCTCGCGTCCAACTCAGAATGTAGAGTTTACAGACAGAAAGTTTAATTTTAAGTTTTTTTTAAGTTGGCTGTTTACGGTGAATTCCTTAGCTGAAGGTGATGCTAATGGGGCACTGCATTCACTCCTGACAGCCAGGTGGATGGTTAGGGTGAACAGAGTGAAGGTGGTACACCTTCTCTGGAGTGAAGGCGGTACATAAATCGAATAGCCGCTCCCACCTCTGTCATTTAAGCTGCGTTCGTGACCGTGGCTCTGGTTTAAATGAATTGGCTGAGAGATTGATCGGTGTAGAGTTGATCAAGGGTGGGTAAAGGTAGGAGGCGCTCCGCACTCTTTTATTTGTTGTATAAAACTGAGTTAATCTGAAATTAAACAACGAGATGTTCTGCATCTACAGATCCCAAAAAAAATCAACATTTGGTTTATTCTACTGTTGTGGTCGAAGGGAAAAGTCGGGGAAGATGAACTATAGATGAACACGAACAGCTGGTAATCATTCCAGGTTTTCTGTCTTCAGTTGCCAGGGTCTGTCTGAGCGCACTGTAAGACTGGGGCAGAGTAAAGAGGCTCTGGGGGCTTTATTATTATTAAATACATCCCGTTTAAATACTTAAATACTTCCATCTGTTTATGGGAGACTCGTGCCATTCCCAGTGTCCTCTGTGTCCACTCCACTGTTTAATGAGCACCACTACACTCAATTCCTGTGTTACTTCCTGTGTCACTGAGGGAATCGTGTCCATTTTTTCTTCACATCTCATTCACTTTAGTGCGCTGTTAATGTCTCTCTCTCTCTCTCTGTCTCTCTCTCTTCTCTCTCTCTCTCTGTCTCTTGCTCTCTCTGTCTCTCTCTCTCTCTCTCTCACTCTGTCTGTCTGTCTCTCACTCTCTCTCTCTGTCTCTCTCTCTGTCTCTGTCTCTCGCTGTCTCTCTCTCTCTCTCTCTCTCTCTCTCTCTCTCTCTCTCTCTCTCTGTTTCTTTGTCACTCCGTCTCTGTCTCTCTTTCTGTCTGTCTCTCTCTAACTCTCTCTCTCTCTGTCTCTGTCTGTCTCTCTTTCTCACTCTCTGTGTCTGTCTGTCTCTCACTCTCTCTGTGTCTCTCTCTCTCTCTCTCTCTCTCTCTCTCTCTCTCTCTCTCTCTCTTTTTTTCTCTCTTTATATTTCCTTGTCCTCTTTGAGTAGAGGTGGTAAAGGTGGATGACTTCAAATATCTTGGGTCAACCATCCAGAGCAATGGACAGTGCAGAAAAGAGGTGAAGAAGAGGGTGCAGGTAGGATGGAGTGGGTGGAGACGGGTATCAGGGCTGATGTGTGACAGAAGGATAGCAGCAAGAGAGAAAGGGAAGGTTTAGAAGACAGTAGTGCGTCCTGCTAAGATGTATGGTTTGGAGACTGTGGCTCTGTCTAAAAGACAGGAGGCTGAGCTGGAGGTGGCGGAGATGAAGATGCTGAGATTTTCGTTGGGAGTGACAAGGATGGACAAGATTAGAAATGAGCAGATCAGAGGGACAGTGAAGGTGGAGCAGTTTGGAGATAAAGCCAGAGGGGCGGGGGGGGGGGGGGGGGGGGGGGGGGGGGTGTAATTAACAGAACTGATCTGTCAGCATATTTCACACAGCATGCTGTCTTTTTTTCTTGCTCTTTCACTCTCAACGGTCTTATCTCAGCAAAAAAAAAATATTGGAACATGTAAATAATATAATGTAATGTAATATAAAAATTTAATTTGTCCTTTCAATGCTTGAAAATTAGATGATGTAGATTAATGAAAGTGCCAGAGAACCTGAATAAACCTAGATTAATCTGGCTTTTGTGGCTGCACAGTGTACCTGTATGAAGTATGTCCTGTGAATAATCTCCTCCTTTGGATTAACCTGGCCAGAAAGCTGACCACAGAGAGAAAGCTGACCACAGAGCGAAAGCTAACAACCGAGTGAAAGCTAACAACCGAGCGAAAATGAACAACCAAGGGAATGCTGACCACAGAGCAAAAGCTGATGCTTAGACTCAGCTTGTTCTGATGAGTAGTTTTTAGCGATGTTTTATTATTTTATCATCTTGTTTCTTTCATTGAAACTTTGCTGGATGCAGCTGAAGTCTGTACATATTCAGTAATGCAGCAGGTGAAAAGCCTGTGCTGTCGTGTTATTTTGAATATTAATCCACTTCACTGTGTATTTTTGTTGTTTTTAGGTGGTGATGAACTGTCCAATCACAAAAGGGCTGAAGTATAATCAAGCCACGCCCAATTTCCACCAGTGGAGGGATGCACGGCAGGTTTGGGGTTTGAACTTTGGAAGTAAGGAGGATGCTGTGCTGTTCGCTAACGGCATGCTCCATGCGCTGGATGTGCTCAGCTCGATGCCTGACTCAGGTACAAACAAACAAACATTAAAAGGATTCATTTATGAAAATCTCAGATATGCAGTTTTAGCAAATGCAGTCGGTCTAATGAAGTTCTCTGAAAGTATGTCAGCATCACTAGGAACATTAGCAGCACCTTGAAGTCTTGAAGTGTGCTTAGTCTGTGCTTCAGTCCATGTTTGTAGGTAGCAATGTGTCACAGTGTCCAAATCAACGTGATCAGCTGTTCCACCTTAAATGGTGCAGCACTTACATTGTGGCACTTGAGGGCCCAGAATGTAACTGCTGCACCATTTATGGTGGAACAAAAAAAATTCAGACACCAAGCACGTCTTGGCTGCTGGAGTGTGTTTGCGGTACGAGTGACAGGCTTTGTAGATTTTCTGTGGAACTCACTGAAAAGCCTGAGTGAATGATCTTGTGTCTGTGCTCCTCCTGCAGGATACTCCACTCTCCCTCGTCCAGTTTCCAATGGACCATCGCCAGAGGAGCTGGAGCAGCAGAGACGGTAAATTAGTTTTCACAGCGGGTCGGTCACTGTGATCAGACTGAATGGCTTCTTTAAACACATTTCTTTGGCTCTTCATCTTCACTGTAAAAGCATTTTCCAGTAATGGGGTGAGTCTTCTCACAGCTCATTTCTACTACAGTAACAGGTAAATGAGCATAGTGTAACCATTAGAGCCGCAATGGTACATTGCCATCCCGGACCATCACAGTACGGCTGATACGGTTCGGGTCATGCAGTCGCACAGAGAATACGAGGCCTGTGCAAAGATTGAGGAATGTAATTCAGAACCAAACTTCACAAGCACAAGTTCCACCCGAAACCTTAAGCTGTAAACTTTTAGCCAGTTAACAGCGGCGATTCGCAGAGGACCTTCTCTCGGCAGCTAGCTCCAAACAATCCAGCCTATCGAAGATTCATAACTGCAGCAGCGTCATAATTCCTGACCCCCAATCAGCTGAGAGGCTGAGTTTGAGGTGGACAGTGAGTGAAAGTATAACACAGCATACCATGAATGTAAGTCTAGTGGAACCATGGAAACAGATGTAGCCTTACTATAGAAACTGGTGTAGCGTAACAATGAATGTAAGTGTAGAGTAACAATGGAAACAATATGCATAGTGGGTATAGGTGTGTAGTGGGTATAGTTGGTATTGGTGTATATTGAGTATAGTGGGTATGGGTGTATAGTGTGTACTTGTGTATATTGAATATAGTGGGTATTGGTGTATAGTGGGTATAGGTGTATAGTGGGTGGAGTGGGTATAGCTACATAGTGGGTGGAGTGGATATAGGTGTATAGTGGGTATAGATGTATAGTGGGTATTGGTGTGTAGTGGGTATAGCTACATAGTGGGTGGAGTGGGTATAGGTGTATAGTGGGTATAGGTGTGTAGTTGGTGGAGTGGGTATAGATGTGTAGTGGGTGGAGTGGGTATAGGTGTATAGTGGGTGGAGTGGGTATAGGTGTATAGTGGGTGGAGTGGGTATAGGTGTATAGTGGGTGTAGTGGGTATAGGTGGAGTGGGTATTGGTGTATAGTGGGTATAGGTGTATATTGAGTATTGTGGGTATTGGTGTATAGTGGGTGGAGTGGTTATAGGTGTATAGTGGGTGTAGTGGGTATAGGTGGAGTGGGTATAGGCGTATATTGTGTATAGTGGGTATAGGTGTGTAGTGGGTGGAGTGGGTATAGGTGTGTAGTGGGTAGAGTGGGTATAGATGTTTAGTGGGTATAGGTGTATATTGAGTATAGTGGGTATTGGTGTATAGTGGGTGGAGTTGTTATTGGTGTGTAGTGGGTATAGGTGTATAGTGGGTATAGGTGTATAGTGGGTGGAGTGGGTATAGGTGTATAGTGGGTGGAGTGGGTATTGGTGTATAGTGGGTATAGGTGTAGAGTATTGTGGGTATTGGTGTATAGTGGGTGGAGTGGTTATAGGTGTATAGTGGGTGTAGTGGGTATAGGTGGAGTGGGTATAGGCGTATATTGTGTATAGTGGGTATAGGTATATAGTGGGTGGAGTGGGTATAGGTGTATAATGGGTGGAGTGGTTATAGGTGTATAGTGGGTATAGGTGTGTAGTGGGTGGAGTGGGTATAGGTGTGTAGTGGGTGGAGTGGGTATAGGTGTGTAGTGGGTGGAGTGGGTATAGGTGTAATAGTGGGTATGGGTGTGTAGTGGGTGTAGTGGGTATAGGTGTGTAGTGGGTGGAGTGGGTATAGATGTTTAGTGGGTATAGGTGTATATTGAGTATAGTGGGTATTGGTATATAGTGGATGGAGTAGTTATAGGTGTATAGTGGGTGTAGTGGGCATAGGTGGAGTGGGTATAGGTGTATAGTGGGTGGAGTGGGTATAGGTGTATAGTGGGTGGAGTGGGTATAGGTGTATAGTGGGTATAGGTGTATATTGAGTATTGTGGTTATTGGTGTATAGTGGGTGGAGTGGTTATAGGTGTATAGTGGGTGTAGTGGGTATAGGTGGAGTGGGTATAGGTGTATAGTGGGTTGAGTGGGTATAGGTGTATAGTGGGTGGATTGGGTATAGGTGTATAGTGGGTGGAGTGGTTATAGGTGTATAGTGAGTATAGGTGTATAGTGAGTGGAGTAGTTATAGGTGTATAGTGGGTGGAGTGCTTATAGGTGTGTAGTCGGTGGAGTGGGTATAGGTGTATAGTGGGTGGAGTGGTTATAGGTGTATGCTGGGTGGCATGGTTATAGGTGTATAGTGGGTATTTGGTGTATAGCAGGTATAGGTGTATATTGGGTGGAGTGGGTATAGGTGTATAGTGGGTGGAGTGGGTATAGGTGTATATTGATTATAGTGGGTATTCGTGTATAGTCGGTGGAGTTGTTATAGGTGTATAGTGGGTGGATTGAGTATAGGTGTATAGTGAGTATTGGTGTAAAGTGGGTGGAGTTGTTATAGGTGTGTAGTGGGTATAGGTGGAGTGGGTATTGGTGTATAGTGGGTATAGATGTATATTGAGTATTGTGGGTATTGGTGTATAGTGGGTGGAGTGGTTATAGGTGTATAGTGGGTGTAGTGGGTATAGGTGGAGTGGGTATAGGCGTATATTGTGTATAGTGGGTATAGGTGTGTAGTGGGTGGAGTGGGTATAGGTGTGTAGTGGGTGGAGTGGGTATAGATGTTTAGTGGGTATAGGTGTATATTGAGTATAGTGGGTATTGGTGTATAGTGGGTGGAGTTGTTATTGGTGTGTAGTGGGTATAGGTGTATAGTGGGTATAGGTGTATAGTGGGTGGAGTGGGTATTGGTGTATAGTGGGTATAGGTGTATATTGAGTATTGTGGGTATTGGTGTATAGTGGGTGGAGTGGTTATAGGTGTATAGTGGGTGTAGTGGGTATAGGTGGAGTGGGTATAGGCGTATATTGTGTATAGTGGGTATAGGTGTATAGTGGGTGGAGTGGGTATAGGTGTATAGTGGGTGGAGTGGGTATTGGTGTATAGTGGGTATAGGTGTATATTGAGTATTGTGGGTATTGGTGTATAGTGGGTGGAGTGGTTATAGGTGTATAGTGGGTGTAGTGGGTATAGGTGGAGTGGGTATAGGCGTATATTGTGTATAGTGGGTATAGGTATATAGTGGGTGGAGTGGGTATAGGTGTATAATGGGTGGAGTGGTTATAGGTGTATAGTGGGTATAGGTGTGTAGTGGGTGGAGTGGGTATAGGTGTGTAGTGGGTGGAGTGGGTATAGGTGTATAGTGGGTGTAGTGGGTATAGGTGTATAGTGGGTATAGGTGTGTAGTGGGTGTAGTGGGTATAGGTGTGTAGTGGGTGGAGTGGGTATAGATGTTTAGTGGGTATAGGTGTATATTGAGTATTGTGGGTATTGGTGTATAGTGGGTGGAGTAGTTATAGGTGTATAGTGGGTGTAGTGGGTATAGGTGGAGTGGGTATAGGTGTATAGTGGGTGGAGTGGGTATAGGTGTATAGTGGGTGGATTGGGTATAGGTGTATAGTGGGTGGAGTGGTTATAGGTGTATAGTGAGAATAGGTGTATAGTGAGTGGAGTAGTTATAGGTGTATAGTGGGTGGAGTGCTTATAGGTGTGTAGTCGGTGGAGTGGGTATAGGTGTATAGTGGGTGGAGTGGTTATAGGTGTATGCTGGGTGGCATGGTTATAGGTGTATAGTGGGTATTTGGTGTATAGCAGGTATAGGTGTATAGTGGGTGGAGTGGGTATAGGTGTATATTGATTATAGTGGGTATTCGTGTATAGTCGGTGGAGTTGTTATAGGTGTATAGTGGGTGGATTGGGTATAGGTGAATAGTGAGTATAGGTGTATAGTGAGTGGAGTGGGTATAGGTGTATAGTGAGTATTGGTGTATAGTGGGTGGAGTTGTTATAGGTGTGTAGTGGGTATAGGTGGAGTGGGTAAAGGCATATATTGTATAGTGGATATAGTGGTTATATAGGTTTATGTTGAGTATAATGGGTATTGGTGTATAGTGGGTGGAGTTGTTATAGGTGTATAATGTGTGGAGTGGGTATAGGTGTATAGTGGGTGGAGTGGGTATAGGTGTTTATTGATTATAGTGGGTATTGGTGTATAGTGGGTGGAGTGGTTATAGGTGTATAGTGGGTGGAGTGGGTATAGGTGTATATTGAGTATAGGTGTATAGTGGGTGGAGGGGGTATAGGTGTATATTGAGTATAGTGGGTATAGATGCATAGTGGGTGGAGTGGGTATAGGTGTGTAGTGGGTATAGGTGTATAGTGGGTGGAGTGGGTATAGTTGTATAGTGGGTGGAGTGGGTAGAGTGGGTATAGGTGTATAGTAGGTAAAGGTATAATTACACACTAATTATGAAATAAATAAAGTGTATTAGTTAAATATAAAATGATTAATTATAATTATAAAATAATTAATTATAAAGTAATAAAAAATGTAGTAGTTACTTATTGCCTTTAAGTTTGTGCATTCAGAGTCCATGTGGAGTTAATCAGAACAGCAGCGCTGTGCCCTCGCTGCGCTGCAGGCGCTTTGGGGTTAAGCTGCAGATCCAGGATCCTGGTGGTGTTTGTTTTGGCTGCGCTGATAAGCGTCCGTAGGTGGAGCTGATTCATGTCTCAGCATGATTAAACATTTCTGAAATGTTTCACTCAGCGAGCAGCTCCTTCATCAGCTTTTTTCAGGGTCGTTTCAGATCATTTTTCAGGAGTCAGTCGTGTGTGCACTGTGAGCTAATCTGTACACATTACCTCCTCAGACTGGAACAGCAGAGACTCGAGCAGCAGGAGAGAGAAAGGCAGGAAAGAGAGCGGCTAGAGAGAGAAAGACTGGAGAGAGAGCGACAGGCTGCTTCAGGTCAGCACCAAACACTTCAGTGGCCCATGTTATAGGAATAAAATAGTCTGATGTAAAGGTACACTCTATTTCCTTTCAGTCTCTCGTCCAAACATGGAAACTACACTGAGGAGAATCGGCATGATTGTGATGTCACAACCATGAACACATTGACATATGACCATGCATTAAATGGTCTAGACTAAAATGGTTTAGTTTAGCCCCACCCATATAGCCTACAGCAGTTTAGCTCCACCCATGGAGCCAACAACAGATTAGGCCAGCCCATTCAGCCTACAGCATATTAGCCCCACCCATTCAGCCTACAGCAGATTAGTCACACCCATTCAGCCTACAGCAGACTAGCCCTGCCCATTCAGCCTACAGCATATTAGCCCCACCCATTCAGCCTACAGCAGATTAGTCACACCCATTCAGCCTACAGCAGACTAGCCCCGCCCATTCATCCTACAGCAGATTAGCCTGCTCATTCAGCCTACAGCAGTTTAACCCCGCCCATTAATTTTACAGTAGTTTAGCTCCACTCATTCATCTTGCAGTAGTTTATCCTGACCCATTCAGCTCATTTACATATATCAGCTGTACAGTAGTAAACAGACTACTAGTTCTAAAGGGTAAAAAATTGTGTAAAATTAATTCTTTAAAACGTATTTAATAACAGAAAGAGAGAAAGTAGTAGAGCTTCACTCTCTGTGTTTGTTTATAGTGGTCATTCCTCCTGCGCCGCCTTTGGCCCCTGGGACCCCTCCGGCTCCTCCTGGGCCCCCACCCCCCCCTGGGCCCCCACCTCCCCCGGGTCCTCCACCCTCAGGGGGCGCTCCGCCACCTGCTCCTCCACTACCTGCTCCCTCTGGTGGGGGTGGGGGTGGTGGTCCGGGGGGCGGCGGTCTGGCAGCAGCACTCGCAGGAGCCAAATTGCGCAAAGTAGCCAAGGTGAGGCAAAGTAGAAAGTACAGAATATTTATTTTGAAATTCATTAAGTAAAAGTAAAACGTATTAAGTGACAGAAATCTTCAAGTACAGATACTTGAATTTAAGTACAGTAACAGAGTTTAAGTACACTAACAGAGTACTTGTACTGTTGTTACTTATCGCTTCTGCCTCTGACAAACGATATATATATATATATATATATATATATATATATATATATATATATATATGTATATATGTATATATGTATATATATATGTGTATGTATGTATGTGTATATATATATATATATATATATATATATATATATATATATATATATATATACATACATAAATAGTGAGTTTCTTGATGTGAGTGTTTGTTTAACCATTTCCAAACCTCTTTAACGTTCATTAGATGAGCCGTGTGTTTTTCAGGAAGAGCAGTCAGCGCTACACTCATTAGGTGTTATAGCGTATATAGTGTTCATCTCGCTGATTGTACTGTGTCAGCTCATGTTCTATGTTCTCCACTGAAATTCTGTCACTCCTGTATTCCCTGTACTGCGTCTCTGTGCTGCCCCCAGCCGGATGAAGGTGGTACTGCACCTCCTCTTCCTGCTGCTGCAGCTCCTGCTGCTACGCCTCCTAAACCAGATGCCAACCGCACCAGCGGCGTGCCCAGCGGGGGGGGTCTGATGGGGGAAATGAGTGCCATCCTGGCCAGACGGTGAGAACTACACCTCATTCAAGTGTTTCACTCATTTTCATACTTTATTTTAATACTGGAGGAGCAGAGCTGTATACTCATGACATTTCAGTGGACATATGTCTTATAAATAATTAGTTATGCTGTCATGAAATAATGCACTAGAATTAATCACGTCTTGAGTGACAGTATAAGTAACGAACACTAGTTCTGATGGTGTACATGCTGAAAATATGCTCACACTGGGTGCTTAAATAATTCTTGTCAGACGCTGATATAATAACTACGACAGGCCTGGTCATAGAGCTGCTGCTGAAATGTGGCTCCAGGTTTGTTTTGTGTTTTTAAAGGTGTGGTATGTAAGATTTAGAGGAAGTGGAAAACAGTAAAGAAAACCACGTTCTTATTTGTGTATAATCAGTATGAGTTGTTGTGTTTTCCATGTTTTTACAGTAGCCCAGATTGGACAAACTAAACACTAACTCTAGAGGGCGCCTTTTATGCTGCAGCGGTAGCTTGAATTGGGTGGCGCTGCAGCTCCGGTTAGAAGACGTAGAAAGAAGAAGAATCAGTGGTTGTTGCTGGACCTGCTGACCAGTTTGTGTTGTGAGAAGTTTGAGAACCCAAATTTTGACAAAAGGACGATCAGATTTATTATTTAGCACAAGAAAAAGCGAGAGCGGGTGAATCCTCACCGCCAGAGAACAGACAGACAGATGACGGCAGTCTGCAGACTCACCACTAGATGCCACTAAATCTTACACATTGCATCTTTAAACGGATACAGGATTGTTCCTAAACAACATTTTCAGCCTTTCAAGCCCTAATTTACCGGTTTCTCCTTAAATCTTTCCTCTAAAGTGTCTGTTGTTGTTCTGCTGGTGGGTTTTGTATACTTTTTGTATACTCTTTCACAGTGGCTGCGTTTCCATGCAAAGATGTTTGCCAGTCCAATTGAATACAATCAGATTACAGATTCAGACTGAGGTGTTTATTCTCACTCTATTCAACAATCTGATGAAAATCATTTTTACATGCTCACAACAAGTAATCAGATGGAAAATGATGTGCATGTTTGCAGAACCACTTAGTGTAAACGTTACCATGACAACCAGCATCATGTGAGTCCAGTCAGAGTGAGATGAGCAGCAGTGAGCAGTGCTTGTGTTTTTAACTGCTTTAAAATGATGTCAGACTCAGGAAAACATCCTTCACATGTCCTTATTAAAGAAGACGTCGTGTTCTGAGACACATAAGCTGGACGTCTGTCCCACCTCCATCTTTTAAAGATCAGAGCATAAACTTAATCTCCTCTGCAGACCAGTTTCTGCTCTGCCGTGTTGAACGGTATAAACTCTCACTATGACGCGACACACATGCAGAACGGACTTAAACTTTCCGATAGGGAATGTAATCGGATACAGGCATTTACACGGATATTATTCTTCTATTTAACAGATTATTTACATGATTACCCATCTCAATCAGTCAGATAGAAACTGTATTCCTCTATGGCTTCAATCGGATTAGTCTGTTCCGAATGATTTGTTTACATGGACGTATTCTATTCCGATTGAGCGATCAGTCGGATTATTAACGGGTTATTAGGCTGCATTTAATCATGGCTAGTGTGTGTTTTCAGGCGGAAAGCAGCAGATAAAGGAGAGAAAGTTCCTCCAGCTCCGAAAACAGAAGAACCCAGTAACGTAAGTGCTTTTTGTGCAGCACTGATTTATTACAGAAGTTCACATCGTTCCTATGAAGTGCTTAGGAAATGCTTATAAAGTTCTTATAAAGTGTGTATGAAATGGTTATGCAGTGCATTTGAAGCCCTTAAGATGTTCTTGCGACATACTTATGAAATGGTTATAAAGTTCCTTTGAAACTAAATAATAAAGTAATAAAGTGTTTGCCCATTGCTTATTAAACATGCAGGAACCCCTTACGAAAAATGTATACAGTTCTTTTAAAGCACTTAAGAAGCACTTGTGATGTGCTTATGAAGAACATAAGAAATGGTTATGCATTGCTTATGATTTGCTTATTACAGTTACAAATGGTGCCCCTTACATAATCCATGTTTTGTAAACCTTGTAAAGTGTTTATTGAGATTGAAGTGGCCAAAGCTGAAATGCAGAGGGGTCCATTACTTTTAACACAGCTTGTTATTGTCTGTAAGGACATTTTTGTAGTTTAAGACCTGTTTGAAGACCTGTTTGTTCTGATTGTCTGTGAGTTTTGTGCCACATTTTGTGTGAAGGATCTTTTCTACGATTCATGTTTTTGTTTTTAAACCCTTTTTTCCATGCATTTCTGTTTTTGTACTGTCAGGTTTGTGTTGTACGTGTTGTTTTTAATGTGCTCTGTAGTAAATGTCCCTGTGCTGCTGTGTTGATCCGTTTATCAGTGTTATTAACCTGTTTTTCTGTTCTTGTTGTGGTTCTGTTTGTCCTTCGGCAGGACGATTCTGACGCTCAGGGCCAAACTGGTAAGATCAGTTACAGCAGTGTTTTGTGTGCTCGACCCTCAGCATGTAAACCATGAGTGTTAGTTTGTTTTTGTTTTGTTTACGGTGGATTTGCTGTTGGTTCTATGCAGATACGCTGAGGAGGCCGTGGGAGAAATCTGCCACCATGCCCAGGTAAAACTCCCAGCATGCCTCTGCCTTTTCTGTGACCTTTTTAATTGTTCGGGGTGTATTTTTGCAGACCTTACAACTTTCTCTGGACAAAGAGATCTCCAAAAAACCAAATCACTGTTTAGGGCAACATCCCTTAAACGGCCCATATCATTCCAAATGAAAGAGTTTTTATTGATTGATAATTTTATTGCCAAAGTACTACAATACATATAAACGTAAAATATATATATATATATATATATATATATATATATATAAAAAACTGTTTTGAAAAAACTGTTTTGAATTCGTGTTTGTGATGTGACTGCCATGAACACATTTGCACATGCCTAACCATTCAGCCTACAGCCGTTTAGCCCCGCCCATTCAACCTACAGCCGTTTAGCCCCGCCAATTCAGCCTTCTGACATTTAGCCCCGCCAATTCAGCCTTCTGACATTTAGCCCCGCCAATTCAGCCTACTGACATTTAGCCCCGCCTATTCAGCCTACAGCAGTTTAACCCCGCCCATTCCTGTTGAAGCTATGTGGCATGTTTGTACAGGCAGTCAGAAACTGTGGAAGCTGTGTGCGTATATGGGCCCTTTGACGGTCAGTGTTTTGGTTGGGGATGAACTCCTGGTCAATAGGTGGAGTGAATGAGCAGTATGTGTTTCATACAGGAATAATTCTGTTCCCAGAGGGCTGGACTCCCCCTCCTTCAGCACCATGAGCCCCAGGTACATATGCAGCTGGGTGGATCTCCGGCGGTCCGTCTGAGCCTCTGCTGACTAACACGTTTCATTCCCCGTTCGTCTCTGAGCTAAGCTGATTTGTTTAGACTAAGTAGTTTTGTATCTTCTGACTCGTCTCTGTTCCTGATTGGGTTTTTGTGCTTTGAATGAATGTTACTTACTCTCTCCACAGGGGGGAGCTGTGGTGCACTTTCTGATGTTTCAGGTTAACCTCTGCAGATAAACCCGTCTCAAAGGTCTGTTGGTCACAAACCTCAGACACACGAAATGCACCAGCTCTCTGTTTCGGGACTGGTTTGTATGCTCTCACTGACCACTCATAAAGGGGCAGAGGGGAGAAATACAGTTTTCAGCAGGCACACACATAGAACCATGTCCCTAAAGGGAGTCCTAGGCCCGGCGGTCCTCCTTCAAGTCCACACTTTGGTGACATAATCAGTTTTTTTACAGGATGTTGATAAAATTACATAACAAATACGACTTGTGCTCACACTTTTTCCACTGGAAACCGAAGTGTCACTGGAATTAAAGGAGGGGATCAAACGCTCACGCTTACTCCCACTCTTTATATTCAAGTGTAAATCTGTAAGAGGAGTGGGGCTGAAGAGCTCCGTTGCCCGGGCGCCTGTGAAGACTTTGATACGGGTCGATCTGTTGAGTTTGGTTAATGCTCTCGGCATGTTCACTGAAGGGTTTGGCTGACAAGGGGAAGCTGCCAGTTTAATCCAGATCCTTTTTTCTCTTTTTGTTGTTCCCTCCTGTTTCCGTTATTTTGTCCATTTACCTTCTTCACTCTCTCCTTCAGGCTGAAAGCTGCAGTGACCACCAACGAAACGGAGAGCGGAGAGGAGTCTGAGTTGGAAAGAATCAAACAGGTGAGAATATGATCAGTGCCGCTGTACATTAAGCTGAAATGTCCCTGAAATATGTCGTTATTTTACTCACCACTCTGTGTGTATGTGTGCAGGAGCTGCTGGAGGAGGTCAGGAAGGAGCTGCAGAAGGTTAAGGAGGAAATCATTGGAGGTAAAACTCAAACCCAGCCATTTAGTAACTGAGCGAGTGAGATGTAATCAGAGGTTCAGAGGGGTTTGGTGTGAAATGATTCAGACGTCTTTACAATGGTGGTGATAGGAACCAGGTGCCTCCATGACTACAACACAGATATAGACATTTTATTTACTATCCAGAACAACCAGAGAACGTACACAAATCTTCTGAGTTTATATGGAATGTTGATGATGGAAAATAGAGGAAAATTTGGAATAATAGTTTTTTTGGGGACTATTTTGCCGCACAGTGTCCTGCATGTATCCCTCCACCATGAATGGAGTTTAGTTGGTAGCTGTGGGGTTATTGGCTGTGGGGTTGTTGGCTGTGGTTTGGTAGCTGTGGGTCGTTGGCTGTGGGTCGGTGGCTGCGAGTTGGTATCTGTGGGGTTGTTGGCTGTGGGTCGGTAACTGTGGGGTTGTTGGCTGTGGGTTGGTAGCTGTGGGTCATTGGCTGTGGGTCAGTAGCTGTGGGTCGTGGGCTGGTTGGTTGGTAGCTGTTGGGTTGTTGGCTGTGGGTCGGTAGCTGTGGGGTTGTTGGCCGTGGGTCATTGGCCGTGGATCTCTGGCTGTGGGTCGGTAGCTGTGGGTCGGTAGCTGTGGGCCAGTAGCTGTGGGTCGGTAGATGTGGGTCGTTGCCCTTGGGTCATTGGCCGTGGGTCTCAGGCTGTGGGTCGGTAGCTGTGGGTCGGTAGCTGTGGGTCGGTAGCTGTGGGTCGGTAGCTGTGGGTCATTGGCCGTGGGTCTCAGGCTGTGGGTCGGTAGCTGTGGGTCGGTAGCTGTGGGTCGTTGGCTGTGGGTTGGTAGCTGTGGGTCGTTGGCTGTGGGTCGGTAGCTGTGGGTCGTTGGCTGTGATTATTTAACCTATTTTGTTTTCTCTCCCCAGCGTTTATTCAGGAGTTACAGAAGAGGGGCTCTACATAAAGCCCCAGCGTGGGACACACTCCTCCAGTTAGCAGCCCAGGGATCACTCACTCACACACTGATACGAACGCAGGGACTTCCTCTGTCAGCAACTCCACTCTGAGGATCATTTTAGTCATTATAGTCTTTTATTCTGCTTCGGCCTCCATTTGTTGTTTCCTCTTCTCATTAAATTGCACCCATCACTCTCCCTCTCCCTCTCTCTCTCTCTCTCTCTCTCTCTCTCTCTCTCTCTCTCTCTCTCTCTCTCTCTCTCTCTCTCTCTCTCTATCTCTCTCTCTCTCCCTCTCTCTCTCTCTCTCTCAGTATATAAACAGGTAATTGCGAGTGTTTAAAGATTGTTTATCATTCTGTAGTCGCCCTCGTGACCATATAAGGGCGTCCGGGTCTGAGCAGTTTATCTCTATGGCCGTTTTTGAAAATTCCCTCTGTGGTCAGAGTTGCTGTACGCGTCCACGTGCACTTTGTCCTGCCGTATTCCGCCACTTGTGGCCAATTCTTTAATTTCAGTTATGATTTTATACCTTGCAGAATGCATCTGTCATCCACACAAGCTACAATATCTCACTGGCGAGTGACATACGAGAATGTAACGATGCAGACTTTATCCAAAGTCTTTCTTCCAAATCCCTGCAGTTCTGTATAAAACAGACGGTAAAATTCAGGGGAGACGAGAGGAACTGTGGGGTTTTTTGCTTCAGGGACAGTTTAATGTGGGCCATTCAATGCGAAGACCCATCTACTTTCACCTGATTGGCTGAACACAGTGCTGCAGCCAGACTCATTTGCATAAAGCACAAATCTTCTGAATTGTTTTGCTGCAACCGTCTTGCGCCAGATCTGACAGAGTGTTGAACTGAGCCGGATGCAGTGCGGCGAAGCTGCAAGTGGACGCGCACTGTAAGGCTCCTGCACACTGAAGACTGACCTCACCGAAATACCCGACACTAAACCAGCACACTCTGTCCAGTGTGGTCGTTTAGAGGCGCTTTGTCAGTTTGAACAGCTGGTGTTGGTGTAAAACAGTGTTTACAGCAAATAAAGATATCTAAGCATCTTAAATCGAGACAATGTGTGTAATATTTCTCATTTTGAAGTTGAATATTATATGACTACAGTCTGTCTCAGTTTATCTGGAGAAAGTGTTGGTGGATCAGTTTGTTTAAAGCAAGTGTCTGTTTCTCAGAACAGCTAAAATGATCTGCCAGTGGAACAATATTTTCATTGAGATCAAAAGGCTTATAAATTAAGTTATAAATTTAAGTGAAAATGTCTAGAATTGGGGGCGGCATGGTTGTGCAGTGGGTAGCACTGTCGCCTCACAGCACGGAGGGCCTGGGTTTGATTCCCCAGCCGGGCGACCGGTGTCCTCTCTGTGTGGAGTTTGCATGTTCTCTCCGTGTCTGTGTGGGTTTTCTCCGGGTTCTCCGGTTTCCTTCCACAGTCTAAAGACATGCAGTCAGGCCAAGTGGACATGCTACATTGCCCCTAGGTGTGAGTGTGTGTGTGTGTGACAGTGTATGTCTGTCTGCTCTGCGATGGACTGTCCAGGGTGTATCCTGCCTTCCACCCAATGACTGCTGGGATAGGCTCCAGCACCCCCCTGTGACCCTGAGGGTGAAGCGGCTTAGAAAATGTGTGAGTGTGTCTAGATTTGGGTGTCTTATAATATTCCTACAAGTCTCCTGATGAGAAATCTTACATATATTGACTATGTTCAAGATGTTTCCACTTGCTTAGATACCATTTTTTGCGATGTGTTAATATTATAGCTCATTTTAAAGTAAATTTCAGAGAATATGCAGCTTGCTTTAGCATTAGCATTTCATCTCTTAAGGATCAAAGGATCCAGTGATATTCAGAGGAGGGGAAAGAATGATAATCATATGTAATCGAAGCAATTCAAGTGTTAATTGTGCGTCGCATTCACAGTAGAAAATGTAACCACTTTTTGGACCAATAATGGTGAGTAATTATGATATCAGGCTCTTTTCAGTGCGCAGGAGTCGTAGCTTCCTCTTAGCAGGTATACAGACAAATCAAAGGATCCAGTGCCCCGTGGGGAGTATTCCCAGTGAGATAAACGGCTTAGACTCCGGACTCGCCCGGACGCTAATAATGAATTACATAATGATGACACAACCTCTGAAGGTCTCAGTGATTAATAACTACGGAAAATTTCATGTCGTTTGTATAGTTGTATTCATCCTTTCATTCGCCTGCTGTCACACTGCCAGCCTGCAGGGGCAGCAGCAGGACAGGAGCTAACATCCACTACATAACATGTCCAGAGCCCAATCTCAGAGCTGTGGAGTCTAGAGGAATAGATTGACCAGACATGCTAACGTAGCTCACCATTAGTGCTGCACTGATACCGCATCGTATCAGCGCCGGTGCTGCCAGTGGACGGTATGCACCAGATGTCATCCTGTGACAGGAACGTCTGGGGTCAAGCCTGACAATTTGGACAACATGTGGGTGAGCGTAGATTTATTTGGGTGGAAACAAACCAATGGTGAAACTTCGAAACGTATCCGATGGTTTATGAAGGCAGAGGTCACAGTGGAGGGTGCTGGAGCGCTCGTCAGCAGGCCCACCGTTAGTACATTGATGTGGCGTAAGTTAGCTTGTAGGGCTTGTGTTACTAGTTGTAATCCAGATGTTATGACATGTTATGAGCCAGACTAGAGGATGTTGTGGGTGGAGTTTACAGGGGGTATGTCCTTGTTAACACAGCATGAAGCTGTCCCATATATTCTTGTTACGAGATCACGTCTAGCAAGACCAGGGCAAGCAGAGCAGAACTCGCCGGCGGTGTGGGGTTTGTTCATGAGACGAGCAGTAGTTAAAATACTCCGACGGAATCTGGAGGGAGGCGGGTTATCAGTACATAAGAGTCAACAAAGCATTTAAAGTTGCAACTGTGTAATATTTTAATTTAAGCCTGAATGAAGTGTCGTTACTGAGTGAGGAGGATATAAACAGGTGAGTGGTGCTGCTGCTGTGAGTCACCTGTAAAGCCTGAAACAATCATTTAATCCCAGAGGCGTCGAGTTTTTCACACCACGTCGCACGTCTTTACGTATTAACGTCACACATAGACTCTAAAAGAAGCTTCGGCTCAATGTTTCTGCCTCAGATGATCTCAGAATCAGCATCACTGATGAAGATGACGATGATAGTAGATTCACTCACGTCCTCAGAGACGCGTCACGGAGTTTAGACTCAGTTCTCTCTGGTTCTCTTTCTGTCATCACTCTTCTCTCTGATTCTCTTTAAACACACTCAGAAAAGTACCGATTCATCCTTTTGTGAAGGTTCGAAGCTCAACTGGTGCTACAATATGTTCTTCTGCATTGTGTGCAGTTACACATTTCCATCAGAGAGAGCTCCAAATCCCCAAATCCTACATAGTGCAGCTTTAAAGAAAACCATGCCAAAGTGCACAGTGACTTTTCATAGATCTAAAACCTTTCAGATGTGAAATGATCCAGTTCAGTAAGGTTTATTGGTGACCAAAATCATGGAAGGGTATAAATATCAGGATTTATTGGCACCTATCTATTAGTTAGTTTAGTTAGAGCTAGCCACGCTGTTGATCCTCGGTAACGGCAGATATGTAAACATCAAGTATTGGTGCATCACCACTATTGTGGTGAGTGGACATCAGCCAGCATGGTATCATTCACTCTGGTGACCATTCACTTCCATTCATTGTCAGCAACGTTAACTTTTTTGGTGAAACTATTACTTTAAAGAGGAAAACATGATCCACCAGATAACGTGTGCATATGTGTCTGTACACCATCCTCTGCCCACCACTATCCCAAACCGTCGCTTTAATTAGCATTTGTCATTATCTGAAGCGTTTTCTAATGAAACAGATGAAAAGCAGAATGGCCGTAATCATGTTTCTATTGTGGACATGCCAAACTGCCTTGGAAAATACCTATATATATATATATATATATATAACTTTTTTGAGGGAATACGTTAGAAGATTTGAGAACTTTTCTATTTTAATTAAGATGACTGGTGAATGGCTTTTGTTTGTGATTTATGATGTTTTTTGGGTTTTCTGTTTTCTATAGAATATTATAGGCTTTTTACACTGAACTATAAAGAAATGTGCATAGCGACACTGGATTAGAAATGCCTTTATAGTGAAATACAGCTGCTGCTGCTGAGACTGTGTGCCGTGTGTTTATTGGGATTACAGAGTTCTCACACCTTCAGCCACATCACTGCCTCAGCTCTTCTGCCTCTTTTCCATCAGTGACAAGTTACGTCATTGTTTCATTGTTTCTCTGAGCACAAATAAAAAAAAAGTGTTTTTTTCTCTCTCAAATTCATCGAACACTTCGGCTAAACAGTTTGGCATATTTGGCTGGTCATGTTCGTACCAGTTCCTAAGAAGTGTATTGTGTTCACACCAAATCTTCATAACTGTGCCATATTAGTGCCAGATCTTTTTTACCATGATGTATTCATACTAACTTTACAGAACAGTGTCATATCAGCACCTGTCCTGTGGTCATACCAGGTCTTCTGAACTGTCGTGTGTTCGTACCAGATCTTCTGAACTGTCGTGAGTTCGTACCAGATCTTCTGAACTGTCCTGTAGTCGAACCAGATCTTCTGAACTATATCGTGTTCGTACCAGGTCTTCTGAACTGTCCCGTGGTCGTACCAGGTCTTCTGAACTATCCCGTGGTCGTACCAGATCTTTTGAACTGTCCCGTGGACGTACCAGATCTTTTGAACTGTCCCATGTTCGTACCAGATCTTTTGAACTGTCCCGTGGTCATACCTAACCCTCAACTGCTCCCCCAGGCGCTGCGGATAGAGCTGCCCACTGTGTGTATGTGGTGTTTCACTGCACGGGTCATAAAATGCGGAGGTGAAATTTCCCCGTTGTGGGACTAATAAAGGATATTATTATTACTATATTAGTAAAAAATCATTTAAACCATACCTTATAATACGTAATAATCATCTGAACCAGATTATGGGGTGGATGTGTATCTAGTATAAGAGATTAGAAAGATACAATAATGAAAATATAGTTTCACAGTTCTGTTCTCACAACAGCCATA
This sequence comes from Pygocentrus nattereri, assembly GCF_015220715.1. Classification (NCBI taxonomy): domain Eukaryota; kingdom Metazoa; phylum Chordata; class Actinopteri; order Characiformes; family Serrasalmidae; genus Pygocentrus; species Pygocentrus nattereri. The sequence goes on along the minus strand of NC_051217.1, from coordinate 26,450,797 downwards.
AAAACTGCCATAAAACATGTTTTAAATGCTGCTTTACTGGGGAACCAGCTGCACATCAGCAAAGATCCCAGACCTCCTCCCCAGCTGCTCAGAGTTCTGTCCCAGCTCAGGTCCAGCTGTGGTCCAAACCCACGGTCAGAATTTAAAGTGGTGAACGCTGTAAGATGGATGAGGCCGAGCAACGCAGAATATTGCACGACAAAGGGCACATTACACGGGTTTAGGGTGGACGGGTCCTTTAATTTAGAGGGGGGTGTGAGCTGGATTGGAGATGGTGGACGGTCTGGTCATCTGAAGCTTGTGGAGATCTGACTGAGTCCTGCCTGAATGAAGACGCTCCAGCCTGTCACAGTGTCGGTGAGAGAGGAGGAGAAGCAAGGACCTGAGCAGGACCATGATATCAGCAATTTAGTTTTTTTATTATTTGTGTAATTGTATTATTTTGATTAGTTTTGTGATTTTCAAGATTTATTTTTCTATTTCTCAAACCGAGTCATGGAGTAATGTGGAAACACTGGCACAGGTTTTAGGTGGTCTCGGTTTCATTGGAAAGACATTTTTCCTACCAGGAAGCACCACCTAAACATCCCTCTGAGACGGATGGTGAAGTCGGGCGCCTCAAATTTGTGACATCAGCTCTGTTTTGGTCTCAGTGGAGGACAGAAGAGAAACTGTATGAATGTAATAAACGGTAAAGTGAGCTTTTTTGTGCTCGAGTTCAGATCTCCTGTAAAATAGGCCCAAACTGACCGCCGGCAGCTCCTAAACTACACCAGCCGTTTCAGAACCCCAGCGCTCTGTGTGCCTCTCACATTAACCAAGAGCGCACTCGTTTGGGAACATTGCTGCTACACATCGACTAACAGTCAGGGTTTCTTATAATAACCCTGATTTACTGGGGTTTTAATCTAAGATCAGTTACCATGATGCAGCTGCTTTGACAGAAGCTTGTGATGAATGAATGAAATCGTGTTGATAGTGCATGATGGAGCTCTGATGGTGAACTGGAGCTCAAGTCTGGAGCGGAATGTTCTTCCACGTCTCTTTCGCTGTAAAACATGGGCTCTCGTCAAGCGCAGTGATCTCATCTGCTGCAAATATATTCAATATTTCCTAGATGGTTGTGCACTAATAAAATCTGCTTATGTTTCACTTGTTTTCTGTGATTTTAGTGTAAATTTATCTCACTATACTGGCAGATAACGCTGCTGCTTTCACGCTCATTTCTTACAAGCGAAACCATCTGCCAGCATAGTGAGAGGATTTTACTTAAATCACTTTAATCTCTTAGATTAAGTTTACAACAATCTCAACCAGAGAAATATTGGATTTATTGACTACATTTAAGATCATTTTATTTGACAAGACCCTGTTTTTGCAGTGTTGGTGTTCTGGAGGAATGAATGTTGTTCATTCTACTCACTGCTTATGGGCACAATTAGTACACAGACAGTGTGGACCCAGGTAGTAAGAGGATAGTGGGCCACTGTTGACTCGCTGGCGGCCCACTGGCTTTCTGCTTAGTGTTTTGGTGGCGACTACACTCTACTGACAGGGTGAGGAGCTCGGTCATCCGGGAGGAGCTCAGAGTAGAACCACTACTCCTCCACACTGAGAGGAGCCAGCTGAGGTGGTTCGGGCATCTGATCCTGGGGTCTTGTCCTGGTAGGCCGTGCCTGGTACACCGATGATTATGATGATGATGATGATGAATTTCTACAGCATATATATTTTGTACATATCCCAAATAAAGCCAGTTGTACCCCAGATAGCAAGGAACGTCTCACCACTTTGGCTAAAAGAAATATTTTAATCTAATATTTGAGGCCAGTTCAGAGTCTGTTCTTTGCTTTAAATATTGTTCCTATGAGGTTAAACGTTTTACCTGTAAGATCCAGATGTTGTGCAGATGCTGTCAGCGCCGCAGATACTGATACACCATGATGCTTTTAGAAAACCTTATCCGTCTTTTAAGGAGAACGTTCTGGGAGCAGGTGTGGAATTTTCTGTTATAGAACTTAGTTTATTAATTTTCATGCAAGAAAGACAAAAACGAGCTTTAAACCTGAGACCAGAGAAGTACAAAGTCCTTCAGGTCACGTGCTCATTAGGCCACAGATTAAAAATCACAGCCACAGATTGCAATATTAAGGCCACAATTTGCCATATTGAGGACAAAAATAATTTGCAGCCTCAGTATATGTATTACACTGAGACCATGAATTATAATATTAAGGCCACAAAATAATATATCAAGGCCACAAGCTACTATACTGAGTCCACATATTACTATAGTAAAGCCACAAATTAATACATCGAGGCCATTATTGAGGCTGCAAGTTACTACATTGAGGACGTGAATTATAATATTAAGGCCACAAAATAATATTCTGGTGCCACAAATTAATATATCAAGGCCACAAGTTACTATACTGAGGCCAAAAATTAATACACACGAGGCCATTAATGAGGCCACAAACTGTTATATCGAGGGTACAAATGTGCATAGAAATGAATATATTAAGGACATAAGTCTCTATCCTGAGGCGGTTAATCACTAAAACTAAGGACCTTTAGAGATACTTTACTCGTGGCCTTAATATATTATTTCGTGGCCTCAGTATATTAATCTGAGTATAATAATCTCCGCAGACGCGAGCCCGGTGTCGGTGCCGGTGCCGGTCGTCCTCGCGGCTCGAGCGAACCCCATGTTTTTATTATTGTTTTGTCCGGGGCCCGGGCAGACGTCACTTCCTGTTTGTGGCCGTGTGAAGAGCCGCTCGGTAAGTGGAGCAGCGCGCGGTCTATGAGCGGGAATATTATTATTAATAATAATTATTAGTGCTGTATTGTGACGCCGTCGGGGAGATGTTTACTCCGCGCAAGTCCGTCGCCGGTCCGCGGCCGCCGGCTCTCAGCGCTTGGAGCCGCGGGCCGAGCGAAGCGAAGCGCTGGCGTTAGCATTAGCATGAGCGTCCCCTGCGCTCAGCGCGTTAAGCAGCGCTAGCCTAGCGCCCCCCTAAGCTAGCAGCGCCGCGCCGCCCGGAGCGGCTGGTCGCGGTTATCTGTCGCGGTTAGACGCTTAATTTGTGCACACTGTGCGTTAAATGGACGGTGAGCTCAGCTGGAGTCGCGGCTGAGCCGGGGGCTGTAGCTAGGTAGCTCGTTAGCTCGCTAGCCTTAGCCTTAGCTCGCCGAGGCTCCGCGCTAACGCCGAGTTTTCCTCCGCGGAGCAGCGGCGCTTCACGGAGTCGCGCTCCGGCTGAAGGGCTGATCAACCCGCTTTTGGACGTTTGAGGTGTAAACAGAGATTCCGAGGGGTTCAGGCGTCTTTACAGTGGTGGTGATAGGAACCAGGCGTCGCCATGACTACAACACAGATATAGACATTTTATTTACCATCCAGAACCACCAGAGAACTTACACGAGTCTTCTGAGTTTATATGGAATGTTGATGATGGAAAATAGTGGAAAATCTGGAATAATCAGTTTTCTTTGGGGACTATTTTGCCGCACAGCGCCCTGCATGTCTCCCTCCATGAATGGAGTTTAAGTTCTCTAAACTATCATAAAACAGCGTCTCAGTCATCAGGCAGTGAATTCAGAATCATTTCATGTAGGAACTTTCAATGAGGAGCTTTTAGAGGGGGCAGTCTGGTTCCCGTCACCACCACTGTGAACGGTTGTGACTCGCTGAGTTTCTCATGAAAAACACCAAACCGCTCAGAACCGTACCGTTTACATCTTAATCATTTAATAATACAGGCATTTTGAAAAATTGGTGGAACTGCCCTTTAAGGCCTCTGAAGGTCTCCTGTAGTGCCTCTCCATCCAAGTTCACGTTCAGGTTTGGATTACTGTGCTGAAGAAACACTATTATACCCATTAGGATCAAAGCCTGAAGGTTTTGCTTTCTAATGGGAATTGGTTTAATGGTTACCATTAGAGACCACTCACTTACTGTACGACACTTTAGATCCCATTAGGAAACTATCACATGTACCCAGAATCAGTTCTGTTAAACTATTATAGGCCTTTACACAGCGATGTCAGTCCATCAGGACAAACACAGAACACGGGGGTTGTTCCAGGTTGTTTAGCTGTTCTCCTGTCACAGCTGCCGACCGAAAAGCCGGTCAGTGGTGACGACAGTTTGGGAATTTAGTGTAAGGAGCTGGAGAACGAACTGCCTGCTGTGCAGCGAGTGGACAGAGCTTGTTACTCTGACGTAGCAACAAGCTGCTCATTAAGGAACTATAATGTGGAGAAAGGAACTGAACATTTAAACGTTAAGCGCCGCATTCACGGCCCAATTTATTCATTTCTTATTGTATTTATTTAACTGCTGTATTAAAACAGCAGAGCACTCAAAGAGTGTGTTATCACTAATAACACCACGGCTGTGATGATCAATGGCCACCAAATCACAGCTGTGATGTTATTTCAGGATAACACACCCCCTCTGTGTTCTGGTCCATTAATGTCATGAACGGTTCCACATCAGAAAGTCACAGTATGCTACTCTGAGTGTATCTTCCCTACATTAGATTCTGTGCAGGGCACAATGTGAGTTTTTGATAGAACTTCTTAAAATGTGGCACTTCTGGAAACACTTATTTGTGTTTTTCAGCTTACCAGATCCCAGAAAAACGAAATATAGTTGCTTTTCACATGTCGGGGAAAGCTCTTGAGATATTGTGATATTGTATTTTTCCCATATCGCCCACCCTTATCTATAGTGTGCTTGTGAATAAGCGCCATACGTTTTGTATTTGTGTTATGCATCTGCAGATGTTTCTCCAGTCTGCAGCGTAGAAGGCAGAGGTGTTACCCGCCACACTGCACCAGCCACGCAAACAATTTGTTGTGCAAACAAATGAGAGCTGCAGTCACGGACTGTCGAGTTGATCACTGTTGGTCTATTTCAGTGTCCAACATAATAAATTTGCATCCTGTTTGATGTGGCCATGTGTCAGAAGCTGTCAGAAATAAAAAGTTATTTTTATTCAGTGTTTCAAACTCTGTGCTGTGCAAAATCCAAACAGATTAGGCTGATTCTCTCTCTCTAATGAGCCGTGTAGTTGGAGAGTGTCTAAGCACTGACAGTATCCACAGTATCCTCAGAAAAGCGTATTAGGACATAATTCATCATATCGCCCGTGCCTGTTCTGTGAGAATATTCACTGCTCTCATGGTTTTTTAGACTCCTCTACTTTATTGTAAATTGGTCACAGATATTTTTCTTTACATGAGAGAAATGTAAGTATTGTAATTGGTCCAATATTGGAATTACATTTATGATCATTATAGCTGGTAATTTGGTGCCCTATTTTTTGGGTACTACTGTATGGAAAAGAAAATGCTCTGTAACAGGACTTTTATTATTAGTTTACAGGCAGTTGTAAATGACTTTGGCAGTTCCTATCAAATAATGTCAACACTTACATTAAATAACATAACAAAAGGTACATATTTACATTAAAGCTATACACCGATGTAGCTTCATATGCAGTTGTCTGCAAAAGTTTGGGCACCCCGAGCCAAATTGTTAATGCACAGTTACATTTATATATATTAACTTAAAAAATAGGACTTGTGGCATGTGCAACAGTTTAGACACCCTACCAATTCAGTAATGTTCTTGATTAATTTTGCATGTACAGCATGTTTAATATCTACCAAGAGATGGTAAATATAATCATGTTCAAATCAGGAGAAGCTTGAGTTTCTTGACATAGTGTTGGGTTTTGAGATGTGTTTTGGATCATTACCTACGTTTACATGCAGCCTGATAATCTGTTAGTAATCCAACTAATAGCTCAATCGGATTAGAATACGTCCATGTAAACACCTCAGTCGGAAGAGTCTAGTCCGATTGAGGCCATTCGGAATACAATTCTATCCGACTGTTCAAGGTGTGTAGTCCTGTAAATAATCCGTTAAATAGAAGAATAATATCCATGTAAATGCCTGTATCTGATTACATTCCCTATCAGAAAGTTTAAGTCTGCTCTGCATGTGCGTCGCGTCATAGTGAAAGTTTATACCGTTCAACACGGCAGAGCAGAAACTGGTCTGCAGAGGAGACAAAGTTTATGCTCTGATCTGACGGTGGTGGGACGGACGTCCAGCTTATGTGTCTCAGAACACGACGTCTTCCTCTTGGCCTTCTTTAATAAGGACATGTGAAGGACGTTTTCCTGAGTCTGATGTCATTTTAAAGTAATTAAAACCACAAGCACTGCTCACTGCTGCTGATCTCACTCTGACTGGACTCACGTGATGTTTGCCGTTATGATAACGTTTATTCTAAGCGCTACTCTATTTTGCATCGGATTGCTTGTAGCGAGAATGTAAACAAAGATTTTCATATAAAATCAGTCACTTCAGTCTGAATCTGTAATTCGATTGTATTCAATCGGATTGGCAAAAATCTTTGCATGTAAACACATCCAATGTCCTGCAGGTTTTCAGTTTCGGTTTCTGCCTCACATTTTCTTCTTGATATTTAGTGAAATCCGTTTTTCCGTCTATCTGTGCAGTGTTTCCTGAGCCGCTGCCACATGACTCTGAAGTGTAACAGATCCTCCACCCTCAGCTCAACAGTCAGCGCACCGTTCCTTTCATCAAATGTTGCTTCTTTCTTTCTCCAAACATTTTAGTGATTGTGAGTTCGATTTTGCTTCATCGGTCTGCAGCACTTGTTTCCGAAAGGCCTCTGGCTGATCTGGATGGTTTTCCTACCCAAACATTGTCTTTTATTATGACGTTACAGGTGAGGTTTCCTTCTGTTGGCCCTTCCATGCAGATCCTGTGTCTGCTAAACCTTCCTGAAGGACCTTTGCTGTCATATGGGGGATTTTGCTTGCCTTTCCGGTCAGCATACCAGCAGTTCTATCTGAGAGTGTTCTTGGTGTTCTAGATCTTTCCTCGATTTTCCCCCACTGTTCCCCTCCATTTTCAGATCCCACCCAGCTGGTCTGAGGAGCCCGTGGTCGTTGAGTGTTGGCTAAACTTCGTTACACTCTGGAATTCTCATCAGCTAACGGTTCTTGACCTGCCTAACCAGTCCTAAGGAGTGGATTAAGGCCTAATGGGTTAATTAAGTTCTGAGATTTTACAGCAGGATGGGTGTCCAAATTTCTCCCCGCGCCACGGCTGCTATTTTTATTTTTCTGTTTTTTTCAGTTGGGTATACATTAACTGAGCTACAATCACAGCAACTTTTAACTTCGCAAATAAACAAAATTTGTCTGTGCGGCCTAATTTATGAGGAAATCTGAATTGATTGCAGTGAAGACTTGTTTAAAAACATGAGAAAGTAAAACGATCAGTTATTAAGGTGTTGCATATTGGATATTGTATCAGAAATGAGATATCGGCACATCTAATCTCATGATTATCGTGGGGCTTAATTATTCTTAATTATTAATTATTAATTAATTATTATTATCAGCTTCTATTCTTTAGCAGTTTTGACACAAAGATAATGAGTTAAGGTTTACTGGGTTGAGTTTGAGGTTTAGATGGTTAAAGATAGGATTTAGGGTTTTAAGAGTTAGTGTTTAGGACTGAAAGAGGTTAAAGTTAAGGGGTGGAATCTAAGGGTAAAATGAAAGAATCGTTTTAAAAAGTTAATGTTAAAGATTAGAGGTTAAGGGCCTAAATTTAAACGTTGGGGTTTAAAGAGTTACTTTAGGGTTTAAAGGCTTGAAAGTATTTAGATACATTAATGTAATAGTCCTGTACTGTATTAAACCCCCAGCCATGTGGACGTAGTGCAGGTTTTGTTTTTCGGGCGTCAGGACAAGGTCCAGGTGAGTTTCAGCGCTCAGTACAGACAGAGAGTAATCATTAAGTTGTTGAAATGGACTGAACTCCTGTTTGTTTTTCCTCCTTTGGACCTCACTCTCTTTGTGTGTGTGTGAGGGTGCTAGAAAGGTGTGCTCTGATTGGACAGTCCTGAGTTTGCCCCTATTGGCTGAGCATTGTTTCAAAAACACTGCCAGGAGCTCCTGGTGGTAACAAAAAAAAAACTTCAATTTCTTCCATCATCCCATATCAGTCAGCAAAGGAAGTACAAGATAATTGGTTTCTTATTCCGAGTGTTCCATGTCAGAGAGTGACACCATTTAAGGTGGTACGGAGTATTTGACTATTGGAGTGTTTGAATAAGAAGCAGCTCAGGGACAGAAGTTTTAGGTTCTGTTTGTCTCTTTTTGGTTCCTTTTGGCCTAAAATAAAATGTTGTGTATTATTGTTAGATCAGTTTCTCAGGGAGCAGAAAATGCACATTGATTGATTGATTTGATCAATTGATGAAAATTTGGTTTTATTTGTGCAGAGGGATGATCACCGTCGGAGGGGACAGTCTGACACTGGTCTGCAGAGTAGGATGAGTCCTCTGCCGTGTAGAGAGAAGTACAGGCTTCATACATAAACAGATCCAGCGAAGACGTTTCTCAGATGTTAAATGTCTAGCTGTTTACTATATCTATATATTAATCTATAAAAGAAGATTTTTGTAGAAGACAATGCTAGCCACACATTCAGCAAGTCTCAAGCTGTTAGCTGATTGGTCTGTTTGTTTTGACTTGAGGTTTCCTGAAGGTGGTGTGATGCGATACTACTTATGCTTTCTCTTAGTGTTCTTTCAAAGAAATAGGACACGAGAGAAATCTGCAATAACGTACTATCATCCCTGCTGTGACTCTGTCACAGGTACGAGGTGAGGCGGGGACAGTTGTACTTAAACAACAGTTGTGCAAAGTAAAGAGCAAATGTCAAGTGCTTTAATGTCAGCAGATCCTACCACCCAAAAAAGTAGAACCACCTGTTCCATTTACAGAACCATTACCTGTGTGAATATCAGGTTGAGCTCAGTTTTTCAGAGTTTCCAGATGAAGCTGAATATGGTTTAGATCTAGTCAGTCTGTAAAGCGTTGGTTTCTGGTTCTAGTTTTAGTTGTTCTAGAAAGCTTGTTTGTGATGTTATCGTATAGATGTTCTCTAACGTCCATTTTCTGTTTGTGTTAAATTAGAAGCCTGTGGTGAATCTCGAATAGCTCCCTATTCTCTATTAGGACTGGACCTGAAAATACTGGACCGAATATTCAACTATTCCGATATATTGGGTAGGTATTTGGTTTTTAACTTTGGGATTCGGATATTTGGCTAAACGTATAATGCATAATCCATAATGCAGAAAAACCCCCAGAAGAAACGACCTCTTCAGCGGCAACGGCTAAAAACACAGCCTTCTGCTCTACTCCGGAAACCCACCGCTCCCCCCGCATTCAGGCTCTTCAACATAAAAGTCCTTGTACAAATGAACTTAAAACAGTCCAACATAAACATTTCTTGCAAACAGCAGCGTACTGGACCAGTGTTGCTCTAGATAACTTGAGTTACAGCACCTCACAGCACAAGTTTGCCTGACCATTAGCTATGCTATTAAGATTAAGAGAACCTTATATGTCCCACAACAGGGAAATTTCACCTCCACATTTAACACGTCCATGCAGTGAAATGCCACATACACACTAGGTGTCAGTGAGCACACTTGCCCTGAGCGGTGGGCAGCCCTATCCGCAGCATGTACTGTCTGCTCTGGTGATCGAACAGGCGACCTTCGGTCACAGGGCCAGTTCTCTAACCTCCAGGCCACAACTGCCCCAATTGGTGTGGGTTTAATGAAGGTAGAGAAACGCAGGAGGTCACAGATTGTTCCGCTCACCGCTGCAGTCTGAGGAACGTCACTGTTGGCAGTGGCAGAATTTTCCGTCACTGCTCCACTGAAACCAGTATCTGGTTTACCGCCACCGTGTGAATGCAATGTCAGTAATAGTTATGGTTAGCTACAATGTAAAGGCAGTCACTACTCAGCAACTCGTGCTTAGCTGAAAAATGTATTTTTACATCTGATGTTGCAGAACACGTGTCTTAACATGAGGTTGTTTACAGGGACCTGCTGCTAACGATCTCATGAAATTCTGTACTTTAATTTCTGATTGTTTTTGCTGTGATCAACTGTTGGTATGTGTTCACTGTGTTTACTCCAGGGGCTGTGCAGCTGTGTGTTTGTGAACAATCGTCTGACCCTGTGACCCGGCTCTCCCCTCCCCGGCCTCCCTGACCCCACCCTGCGCCCCACACAAACCCACACACCCTTACACACTCACACACAAACACACACACACACACACCCTGCCCAGCATGAACGAGGTTAGCGTGGTGAGAGAGGGCTGGCTCCATAAGAGAGGTGAGCCCCACTGCAGCTGGTGGATCTGAGACACAGATCAAAGTTTGTTTAGAACTAAGTCACAGTGACATTTTCAGTTTGTCATAGACTGATGATGTTGGGCTATTATCTGATTTTTCATCTGAAGGCTTATTATTCAATAACTAATCTGAAGCTAATGTAATTAATGTAATTAGATGGAATTAAACTCCAATGACAAAGGTCTTTCATCATGTAAAGTTCTGTGTGTAGGCTTAGGTCTATCTGGGTCTGGCTTAGGGCTTAAATCATGGGGTTAGAGTTAGGGGTTTTGGTCTAAGTTTAAAGGGTTAAAGCTAGGAACTTAGGTTTAAGGGGTTAAAATTAGAGGTGAATGTTTCAGAGGTTAACGTTAGAGGTGAAGGTTTCGGGGGTTAAAGTTAGAGGTGAAGGTTTCGGTGGTTAAAGTTAGAGGTGAAGGTTTCAGGGGTTAAAGTTAGAGGTGAAGGTTTCAGGGGTTAAAGTTAGAGGTGAAGGTTTCGGGGGTTAAAGTTAGAGGTGAAGGTTTCAGGGGTTAAAGTTAGAGGTGAAGGTTTCGGAGGTTAAAGTTAGAAGTGAAGGTTTCGGGGCTTAAAGTTAGAGGTGAAGGTTTTGGGATTAAGGGTTAAATCGTTGTTTATAACTTTATTTTCTCTTGTTTGTGTTTAAATCTCTCTCCAGGTGAATACATAAAGACGTGGAGGCCTCGTTATTTTATCCTGAAGAGCGATGGCTCGTTTATCGGCTATAAGGAAAAGCCTGAGATGTCCGACCCCAGCCTGCCTCCGCTTAACAACTTCTCTGTAGCAGGTCCGTTAGTGTGGTGTTGAGGTGTTTGTACCAGGTGTTTGGTGAAAGTGCTCTGCTGGTGATGGGATGTTAATGGTAACAGTAGTGACTAACAAATGTAAGAGTTTCTGAAAATCAGACTTATTATTACAAATTATTCCTTTTATGCTTTAGTTTGATTGTGTCTGTCTTTCTGTAAAGTGTCCTTGTGAATCTTTGTCGTCATTATTATTAATTTTTGTTATTGTTGCTTAAAGCGAACATGCGTGTTTGTGGTGTTCCTCTCATTCAGAATGCCAGCTGATGAAGACCGAGAGACCGCGGCCAAACACCTTCGTCATTCGCTGCCTTCAGTGGACGACGGTCATTGAACGCACCTTCCACGTGGATACCAATGCAGAGAGGTGGGGGGTCTGTTTAAAGGTAGGAGTGTTATTCTGCTGTTATGAATGTATTCTAATAGATGCTCTGGTCTTCTCTCTCTCTCCAGGGAAGAGTGGATTAGGGCAATTCAGGCTGTGGCCAATGGGCTGAAGACTCGTGAAGAAGAGGAGCCAATGGACATCAACTTTGGTTCCCCAGGAGACAACAGCCTGGAGGGCATGGAGATGGCTATAACCAAATCCCGCACCAAAGTGGTCAGTGTCCTGATTATGAGGCTCTGAGAGGAAAGTAGTTTATATCACAGTACCTACATTTAGAGTTGGTTATTCATTCAGCCTAATGAGAAACTGTAGAATAGACTCAGTTTATATCACAATACCTACATTTAGTTGGGGTAAGCAGAGAATCCCAAATGGCTATGTCCCCCACAACTTCCTCCAGCTCATTCCCAGAGACCCCAAGCTGCTCCCAGGCCAACTTGAAAATGTAATCCCTCCAGTGGGTCCTAGGACGACCCCAAGGTCTTATCCCGGTAGGCCGTGCCTGGTACACCCCCATGTCACCCGGGGCATCCGGATCCCTCTTCCCATCACTCGTGAACAAGACCCCAAGATACTTAAACTCCTCCACCTGGGGCAAGCCCTTTCCCCTTCCCTGGAGTGGTCATGCCATCCTTTTCTGGACTAAGACCATGGACTCTGATCTGGCTGATCTGCATACCAACCGCTTCACTCTCTGTGCTGGAGGCATCCATGTGATTCAGCCAAAAGAACATCATCATCTGCAAATAGCAGGGACGCCACCCTCCAGCCTCCAGCCTCCACACATAATGCCCTCCTGATCTCGGCTATACCATGACACCCTGTCCATGAATATCACAAACAGGAGTGGAGACAGGGCACAAACCTGCCGGAGCCCAACACTAACCCTGAAAGGGTCCGAATTAATGCTGAGTATACGAACACAGCCCTCACTCCGGGAGTACAGAGATCGAATGGCCCGGAGTAGTATCCCATACTCCCGGAGGACCTCCCACATGATATCTCGGGGAACACAGTCATGAGCCTTCTACAAATCCATAAAACACATATAGACTGGGTTGGCAAACTCCCATGCCCCCTCAACAATCCACGAGGGGGTGAAAAACTGATCTGTTGTTCCACAGCCAGGATGAAATCCATATTGTTCCTCCTCAGTCTGAGGTTCAACTATCGGTCAAAGTTTCCTTTCTAGCACCTTGGCATAGACTTTCCGAGGGAGGCTGAGCAGTGTTATACCCCGATAGTTGGCACACACCCTCCAGTCCCCTTTTTTTAAAAATGGGGACCATCGTCCTGGTCTGCCAGTCCAAGGGTGCTCTTCCTGAGGTTAATATCCAGTGCCACAATATCCAGTGCCTTAAGCATCTCCAGACAAATCTCATCCTCCCCCGGTGCCTTGCCACTGAAGAGCTTGCCAATTTACCTCAGTGACCTCCACTGTTTTCCTCTCTGCAATTTTAATTCACATTGAGGTGACCCTCTCATCCACTGGGACAAACTCCAACTGCATGGCCGCCAGCCGGGGACTATCCCCACTCCCGCCTGGCTCCTCTCACCCTGTGCAACCCATGAGTAGGAGAGGGACCAACTCCTATCCAGGAGTTTGGTTCCAGAGCCGACACTGTGGGTGGAAGTGATCCCAACTATATGTAGTTGGTATCTCTCAACCTCCCATACAATCTCTGGCTCCTTCCCCCCCAGCGAGGTTTCATTCCACGTACCAAGAGCAAGTTTCTGCCGCAGGGGCCTAGGCCACCAAGGGCCCCCCTGCAATTTCCCACTGCCTGTGCAGCACTGCACCGCTCCTCCATGCTGGACCTTGTGGGTTGTGGTCTCCCCACATTGCCTCTTCAGGCTGAGCCTGGCCAGGTTACATGCGCTGCCCGGCCACCAGGTGTTCGCTGGAGGACACTACCCCCAGGCCTGCCTCCAGGGGTAGGTCCCAGTGACCCTCTCCTGGGCAGGGTATACGATTGTGTTTGTCTGGTTTTCATGGTGGTTTTTTTTTGGATCGTGTTAGTCTGGGTCTTCACTCCAGACCTCTTCATCCTGGGAGACCCTACCAGGAGCATATTACTCCCGATGACTTAGCTCTGAAGATCCCTAGACCACACAAGCCCTTCCACCACGACAAGGCCCTGATCCAGGAACGGACATTTACAGTCGGTTATTCATTCAGCCTAATGAGAAACTGTAGACTGTAAACAGAATCTGTTCTACAGTTTCCTGATGATCTTTCTGCCATGTGGCCAAAACGTGGTCCGAGTAGATCTCCCACTAAATGTGATGTACGACAAAAAGGAGAGACCAGCACTGTTTTCTCATGTTGTGATTCGAGTTTGAATTTAGATTGCTTTGATGTGGTTATTTACAAATCCAAACCCTCAAGTAATTTTCTTATGGACACTATTGGATTGTGTCTGTGTTCTCTCTTTAGACGATGAGTGACTTTGACTACCTGAAGCTGTTGGGAAAAGGCACATTTGGGAAGGTAATTCTGGTGAGAGAAAAAGCCACCGGCATGCATTACGCCATGAAGATCCTACGCAAGGAGGTCATCATCGCCAAGGTAACTCAACGTGCGCATTAACAGGCTGTGAGGATGTGATGGCAACTCTTTGTTTAGATATAAGCTATAATTATTGCGATGATTTCTGTCATGGTACTCTTTTCTGAGAATAGGATGGGTACAGTCAGCACTTCTACAGCGCTGTATGGATCACAATGTCTTCAATATATATGGATGACACTGTCTTCAAATGCAAGAGGGTGTCAGTCTTTCAAAAGTCTTTTCAAAGTCTTGTAGTGTATGGTTAGAATAAAGCGTCCACATATCTATCCATGTGTTTGTGGTCATTCTCGTCAGTGTTTTTGGTGTTTGTCGTCCTGCAGGGTTGTATCTGCAGTAACAATTATGGGATGAGCTCCATCAGAGCTCAGAGCTACAGCTCACCCACCAACATGGAGACGCGGTCCTCTCACTGACTCGATCGGTCACTGTGAATTGTAGTGTTATATTTTTGTGTGTTTAATGTGTGTTTCAGGACGAGGTGGCGCATACAGTGACAGAGAGCAGAGTTCTGCAGAACACGCGGCATCCCTTCCTCACGGTGCGCTCAGCTCCTCCGATTTGTCTTATTGTGTTTAAACTGCACTGAATTATTTCACACTTTAACCTTGAGTCTCTTTCTGACCACAGACACTAAAGTATGCCTTCCAGACACACGACCGCCTTTGTTTTGTGATGGAGTATGCAAATGGTGGCGAGGTATTAACTTCTCACCCTCTCTTCAGTACACAGTATGCAAGCTTATAGCGATAGTTTAGTTCCCTCTTCACCCCAAATGTAATCAGTCTGCTGAGACATGTTTAGTGACTAAGGTTTGCTTCTTTTTTTTTTTTAAAGGCTGATGTTGCAAGTAATGTAAGATTGAAACTCGACAGTATATCATATAGTGTATGAAATTGTGTACATTAAACCATCACTGTAAAACTTTACCAAACCATGGGCTGCCCTGAGCATAGTAAACCACCTCCTTGTTTCTATGCTCCTCATCAGTTTTATAAGCTCCACTATAGAGTCCATCTGTTTTCCTGATACTTTGTTACCCTCGTTTACTCCATTCTTCAGTGGTCAGGACCTCCATGGACCCCCACAGAGCAGGTACTATTTGGGTGGTGTATCATTCTCCTCTCATCTGGTGGTGTGTTTGTGTGTGTTGCGCTGGTACGAGTGGATCAGACACGGCAGTGCTGCTGGGGTTTTTAAACACCTCAGTGTCATTACTGGACTGAGAATAGTCCACCAACCAGAAACATCCAGCCAACAGCGTCCTGTGGGCAGCGTCCTGTGGGCAGCATCCTGTGGGCAGCGTCCTGTGACCACTGATGAAGGACTAGAGGATGACCAACACAAACTGTGCAGCAGCAAATGAGCTATCGTCTCTGATTTTACATCTACAAGGTGGACAGACAAGGTAGGAGTGTCTAATAGAGTGGACAGTGAGTGGACAAGTGTTTGAAAACTCCAGCAGCACTGATGTGTCTGATCCACTCGTACCAGTGCAACACAAACACACCACCACCACGTCAGTGTCGCCGCAGTGCCGCAGAATGATCCACCACCCGAAAAGTACCTTGATCACGGAAGAACAGGGTAAAGGGAGTAACAAACTTAGTAAATTCTTATTTCTTCTGAAAACGTGTTTTATATGTAATTTAGTAACAAGTGTGTCTGATTTCTTTCTTTGTGAACCAAGTGTCAAAAACAAAATATATAATGTTAGCTTGACCCACCAAGGCAAAACGTTTGGGCACCCCTAATCCTAACCTAGTGTTTGTCCTTTTCCTTCTTCCTTTCTTCAGCTGTTCTTTCACTTGTCACGAGAGCGCGTGTTCACAGAGGACAGAGCGCGGTTTTACGGTGCTGAGATCGTTTCCGCGCTGGAATACCTGCACTCCAGAGACGTCGTATACAGGGACCTTAAGGTAGACTTGTTATCTGTGTAAGCTTTAGCGTTTGAGTTACTCTTAAATGTTGTAAAGCACAGTAGAAATAATTGCAACAAATGTGCTGTATCTTTAATCATACTCTTAGGTGCTTGTCAACCTCATAGCTCCCGATTCTCTTAATTGATCTCATGTTTGACTTTAATTAATAGCATTTGTGTTGTTTTTATTTCGTCAGCTGGAAAATCTAATGCTGGACAAAGACGGTCATATTAAAATCACAGACTTCGGACTCTGTAAGGAGGGCATCACCAACGAAGCCACGATGAAGACGTTTTGTGGCACCCCAGAGTACTTGGCACCGGAGGTGGGGATACAGTGCTGTCTGAGATTTCTAAGAAATTTTAATAAGAAAATGCTCATAGCCCTTCACTGCTAGGTAGTGATGAGAAGGAAAAGTAATCTGTAGTTTTACTTTTTGGAGGTGTCAGAAATGTACTTGAACTGAATGTTTAACATAGTCATCTTTACCGTAACCTGGTTTAGAAGAGCAGACCATGTTTTCTGCTGAACCGTGGACCTTCAGCTGCTGCTAATAGGGTGAAGAGTCGGACAAACTACAAATAAATCACTGTTGACATTTCAACATGGATAGGAATGCTGCACTCTCATCTAAAAACTGGCCTTTTGCAATAATAACCATACGCAGAGGGTTTACAAGTGAAAGGAGCATCAAGCAGACATTTTTCTGTACTTGGTTCTGATGTTTGTTTTTGTTTGTTTGTTTTTTCCTCCCTATCTCCTTTCTCTTTCTCAGGTGCTGGAGGATAACGATTATGGTCGTGCGGTGGATTGGTGGGGTTTGGGTGTAGTGATGTATGAGATGATGTGTGGTCGGCTGCCCTTTTACAACCAGGACCATGAGCGTCTGTTTGAGCTCATCCTGATGGAGGAGATTCGCTTCCCCCGAAGCCTCTCGCCTGATGCCAAGTCTCTGCTGGCTGGCTTGCTCAAGAAAGACCCCAAACAGAGGTGAGGAGGCTAACAGGGCTGGGTCTGCTGCAGCTTTAATCGGGCATGAAATTTCATCCAAACCCAAACATAGTTGGAGGACATTTACTGTCCTAGGCCAAACCCACAGCCCCAAGTAGCCCACAAAAAATTCTGTCTGAATTCGACTGTAGCCCCACAAAATTCTCTCTGAATTCGACTGTAGCCCACAGAATTCTGTCTGAACTGACTGTAGCCCACAGAATTCTGTCTGAACCGACTGTAGCCCCACAAAATTCAATTGGAATCTGACTGTAGTTTCACAAAATTCTGTCTGAACTGATTGTAGCCCCATAGAATTCTATCTGAACTGACTGTAGCCCCACAAAATTCTGTCTGAACTGACTGTAGCCCCAAAGAATTCTGTCTGAACCGACTGTAGCCCCAAAGAATTGTCTGAACCGACTGTAACCTACAATATTATGTCTGAACCGACTGTAGCCCACAACATTCTGTCTGAACCGACTGTAGCCCACAACATTCTGTCTGAACCGACTGTAGCCCACAACATTCTGTTTGAACCGACCGTAGCCCACAAAATTCTGTCTGAACTGATTAGCCCACAAAATTCCATCTGAACCCACTGTAGCCCACAAAATTCTGCTTGAAATTTTCTGAAAGGGCTGTTTAGATTGAAGAGTTTGAATATGTATTGTGGCGTTTTCTTGTTGACAGGCTGGGAGGAAGTTCTGATGATGCCAAAGAAGTGATGGGCCACAAGTTTTTTGTCTCGATCACCTGGCAAGACGTGTTGCAGAAAAAGGTGAGAGAGGGAGTCTTTGAAATGGAGATATGTAACCTTAGATATAATGTGTTTAATCTCCACTAGGGGTGAGCAATATTGCAATATTCAGTATAAAAAAAAAGTTACACCATACTATACTATACTACACTGTCCTATGCTATACTACACTATCCTATACTATAACTATACTACACTGTCCTATACTATACTTCACTATTGTATACTACACCGTCCTGTACTATACTACTGTCCCACACTATACTATACTACACTGTCCTATATTAGACTATACACTATCCTATACTATCCTACACTATACTGTACTATCCTACACTATACTATACTACACTTATTCTATACTATCCTATACTGTTATATTACACTGTCCTATACCATACTACACTGTCCTCTACTGTTCTACACTATACCATACTATACTACGCTTCACTATACTATACTACACTATACTATCCTATACTACACTATACTGTCCTACACTATACTACACTATCTTACATTATACTACACTATCGTATACTACACTATCCTCTACTGTACTACACTATCGTATATTACACTACACCATACCATACTACGCTATCCTATACTATCCTACACTATACTGTACTATCCTACACTATACTATACTACACTTATTCTATACTATCCTATACTGTTATATTACACTGTCCTATACCATACTACACTGTCCTCTACTGTTCTACACTATACCATACTATACTATGCTACACTATACTATACTACACTATACTATCCTATACTACACTATACTGTCCTACACTATACTACAATATCCTACACTATACTACACTATCCTATACTATACTGTCCTTTACTGTACTACACTATCCTTTACTGTACTACACTATCCTATAATGTATTATCCTATACTACACTATACTATGCTACACTATCCTATTCTATACTACAATATCCTATACCATACTATACTACACTATACTATACTTTCCTACACTATACTACACTGTCCTATACTATACTATCCTCTACTGTACTACACTATCCTACACTGTACTATCCTATACTACACTATACTATACTATCCTATACTACACTATCCTGTATTATCCTACACTATCCTATCCTATACTACACTGTCTTATACTATGCTACACTATCCTACACTATAGTATTCTACACTATCCTATACTATATTATATTACACTGTCCTATACTACACTATCCTCTACTCTACTACACTATCCTATACTGCATTATACTATACTATGCTACACTACCTAATACTATACTATCATATAGTATCCTATACTATCCTACACTGTCCTATACTACACTATACTGTAATTAGTATAATGATTGTTGTTGTTGATGCGAGTTCAAGAAGTTTGTAAAATCATGTCTCTCCCATTCTGTTCATTTTAAATGCTTATTAAAACCCACCATAAACTCAGAACAGTATCATGATAGAATTTATCACTGTAATTATACAACATGGTCATTTTGCCCACCTGATGGGGAAATTTGAATAAATACACCCTTAATTAATGAGTAGCTTAGACATGTAATCAAATATACTAAGAATGCATAAGGCCATATTCTGCCTGTTCTGGGGCTTTCCAAAGCAGATGACCTTACAGGTGCACTCTCAGGGAACACATAAGAGTCCTTATCAGTCTGTCCTGATTTAGGGGCTGTGTCCTTTGGAGGCTGCATCTGAAGGCCGACTGCGTCACAGCAACGCTACTAATCTGTCCCATTTCGAAGGCTCCTTCATATGCGGCTTGATAAATGTCCTCTTTCATGGCAACGAAGGTGCCAACAGGTCGATCCTTCGCCAGCCAGCATTTCCTGAGGTTCATTGTGTGCCGGAGAGGATTCAACAGAGAAGAGAACGGCAGCTGAAGTGACACTTTTAAATATAAATTAAATATGTATAAATATAAGTATTGGGTTTAAACTGAAGCGAATAGCTAATGATACAAATGTTTAAAATAAACAATCTCATCATTAACCGGCGGTAAATCTCCAGCTCTAAAAATGAAAAAAAAAAACTTTCTGACACCACCTTTAAAGAACTCGACAGGAGCAGCATTTCATGGCGCAGTGGTGAGGGTGGGTGCAGCGGTGCTGTGACTCAAACAGGAAATATGCCGTAGGGCACTCTCATTTCAGTTCAGCCTTCACGGGTCTAAGCAGCCTTCGAAGAACCCTGAACTTTTTTTTTTTTTTTTTAAATAAATAAAAAGAACCGTCCACAGTGAACGAACAGAAGCCGAGTGATGGGGGAGGTTTTCAGTAGGGTCTGATAGAACCTCAAGTCCTGAGGTGACATCATAGCACCACAAATAATTGTCTATAAGCTGACCGAGCACTATTCGTGCAGTCGATCTCCGGAGACCTGCCTGCCGTCTGAAAGCTGAAAAAAAGAAGAACCCTTTCCTTTTACACAGCTCAACGGTTGAGGACTTCCTTTGTGACCTCTTTTGAAAACGTAGACTTGGTTATGAGTACTTGGTTATGAGTGTTTAGCCACTACTGAAAGATTTCTTTTTTTAATAATATTGTGTTGGAGTCCTGAGGAGTGAATGGTATAGTCCCTGTTCCACACCCTCCACTGCATGAGCAGTTTTAGGTGTAACGAGAAATTAGCAAAAGAAGCTTTTGGTTTTTTTTTTTTTTTGTTCAGCACTGAGCAGATATTTGTCTTTAACTTGTTTTCAGCTCATCCCACCGTTCAAGCCTCAGGTGACTTCAGAAACTGACACGCGTTACTTTGATGAAGAGTTCACTCTGCAGACCATCACTGTCACACCTCCAGACCAGTGTGAGTACATCAGCCCAGCGCAGCTGTGAAGCTGATCGTTTATCGTTCTGTATTAGGATTTAAAACAGGCGCTAGATTCTCGGCTCATCACTGTGAACTCTATGAAATGGTTGGTTGGTCTTCATTTTCAGTACGAAGACAAATTCACTGGATCATTTTTGTCTGTAAAGCGATTATTTTTTGCCTTCCTTTATAATTGTCTGCGTTCAAATCAACATAATTCTTGATGTATTCAGCTGGACGTTCCAGCAGTACAGTCTGAATATGGCGAGGCAGCTTTTAGTTGCAAAGCTCTGTCTGCGCTGAATGATCTACAGAAATTGAAAGGAAGTTTCCATGTTTATGATCACAAACTTTTTTTTTTTTTGTTTTTATCTGCTTTGCTCCATTCACTCATTTCGTTTAGGACAGTCTGTGGCGCCATCTGGGGTTTTGGAGTCATGTTTTTGCTATAATGGGACCCTCCAGTGTTTCCTATATTTTGTCCAGATGCTGCTGTGTTCTGATTGGTGGAATGATTAAATTTTTTTTTTATTTTTATCTCTGTTCTGCAGATGACAGTTTGGACGCTGAAGATCCAGACACGCGCACGCACTTCCCCCAGTTCTCTTACTCTGCCAGCGTTCGGGAGTGATGGACACCCCCCCCACACACACACGCGCACACACATACCCTACCAGCAAACTGGACCCCCACCCCCCCCATCACACACACGTACACACACACACTCGGACCAGCAGACCAGCCTGATTATTTTGGGAGTTTTACTGGCGACCAAACACACACGCACTGTTTCTGATTGATCCTCCAGCCTGCAGTCACACTACACCTGCTCTGCTGTAATCATTACTGTCAGGCGTTGCTATGGTAACAGAACCAGCAGCACACGTGGAGTGAAACCCCTCTGGTGGACATGCACCACTTTCTTTTCCTCTCTTTGAGAGAGAAAATGTTAAACTTCTGATTGTTAGTTTTCTTTTTCAAAAAAAAAAGGAAAAGAGAAAAGAACACAAAGCCATATCTCTGCGACTTTTACAAGTGCTCTTTCTGGATCAAGCTGTTACCGGCAGTGTTCAGAACTGTCTCTGAAACAGGAGAGAGAGAACTGGGAGGTGGGGCAGGAACATCACGCCTGCTGCTGATGGAGGAGAGCCTTTGTTACGCCTGCTCGCTTCATTCAGGCCTCAGTGTCGGTATCGTATCTGGATAGAGAGCCGCATAGCAGTGCGGGCGTAAATGCTGTAGGGAAGAGTCTCTACTTTTCAAATAGACATAAGTTTAAAAATGCCATTTTTAATTTGGAATTTTTACATTTGAAATTAGCTTTTCTCTGTGGCTGATTTTCTTGGAAATTTTCTTAGATTTTTTGGCTTAGATGACCAATGTATACTTTTTCTGGCTTTAGAGTTGAACTCTTAATACAATCTGCCAGTTATTTATGGTTGTGATGTCACAGCACTTGGATGTTTGTTTGCTTCTTATTAGTCGAAATCATCTTAACGCAGTTCACAAGTTCTTATTATCAAAGTTTTTGATAACACTTTAAAGACTAATAAAAATTGCAGCTCTTGCGATTTGAAAATTGCAGTAGATATGAAAATGAGTAGTCTTTCAGCCCTACTTTTCTCTAGTGTTACACATTCTTATAAGAACCGTGAACCCTCTTCTCCACCAGAAGGCAGTGCAGAGCCTGTGTCCCACCTTGTCTAATGAGTGCACAGTAAGACTACTGCAGCCATCTAAGGCAAACAGGATTCAACGAAATCAAACTTTTAGCCTTGTTCAGTGAATTTGTCAGGTTTAGTATCAGTGAGCTAACTTGGTTTACTGGTACAAGGTGGAATATGATGTGACGAGGTTGGTCTTGTTGACAGACGATGAGAATCTGTTTATCTCAGACTTCAGATGATCAGAAACCAGATTTGACTAAAATCCCCTAAAAAGATCCCAAAATAGATTTAAAGCACTTCGAGACACAAATGTTATGAAAGTCTCTCTGAGCTGCATCCAACAACCAAAACTCCTCCCAGTGCTGTGACTCCTCCCCCAGCTGTTCTGCAGTTGTTTAAGACTCTGCCCACTGAACCGCCTCCAATTCAGCCCAAGCTCGTTAAAATAAAGGTCCAGTTCGGTTGAAGTTCACCGCGTCTTTATTCACCTCCTCACTATAATGCGTCACATTTTAATGCTTGTTGTGGTGCAGCATTACTAATATAGAGGGGTAATTATTCTAAAAAGCTATTGTCTTATGAAGCCACTGTGGATGTTAATGATGTGCAATAATAATGAGTTGCAAAGTTTGCCATCTTTTTAATAGAACAGGAAAAATAAACAGCACCACATTTAATTGGCTGTTGTACATGAGCTGATTTGCATATCACACACCATGAAGCAGTCAACGCTTTTGACTACCATTTATATGACGGGTCATATGGCACAGTCTGAAATGTATTGATATGAGAACGTTTTTATCACTATGTGTATCGATCTGCTGAGTCACGACTAGCTTTATGCTGCAGCTAAGCGCTACTATAAAAACTGAAATGGATAAAGTCTGATAGAGAGTGAACGCAGTGCTGCTCCAAATTCCCAACTGTAAGCGAACAACTAAACTGCACAACAAGATGGGCTGTGAAACACTTTACAGACTGAATCTAAACCACATTCGGTTTCCTCTGGGAACACTTAAAAACTGAGCTCAACCTGATATTCCGTTTCATCTGGAAACACTTAAAACTGAGATCAACCTCATATTCGCACAATTTTAACTGGAAACACTTAAGAATGGAGCTCAACCTGATATTCACAGTTTCACCTGGAAACACTTAAAATTTGATCTCAACCTGATATTCACACAATTTCATCTGGGAACACTTAATAACTGAGCTCAATTTGATATTCACACAGTTTAATCTGGACATTTAAAAACTGAGCTCAACCATATATTCACACAGTTTATTCTGGACATTTAAAAACTGAGCTCAACCTGATACTCACACAGTTTCATCTGGAAACTTAAAAACTGAGTTCAACCTGATATTCAAACAGTTTAATGCAGAGGGGGTGTACTGTTTTGGCGGAAAGTCTTGCTGATGTTACAGTTCGTTAGATACGGTGTTCAGGGTTTTATTTTTCGGAATTTTGCAGAGCTGTTGTGAGGCGGTAGAACACTGGAGGGAATAACTGCGCAGCTGCGATTCGGTCGCAAGAACGAGCTGAAAGTGACGCAGGCGCTGTAATATGGACATTACAGTCCAGATACAAGTCACAAGAAACAAGCAGGTGTAAACGGGTTCTCAGCCCGCGGAACGTCCTCATCAGTCTGACTCTGTGTGTGTGTGTGTGTGTGTGTGTGTGTGTGTCTGTCTGAAACTTCATCTTAAAGTGTGTGTTGGTTTTGTAAAATGGGCATAATGAGGGTTTTTGGGAGGTGCTGTAGTCGTGTAAAGGGAAGAAACCGAACCTGCAGTTCCTTCATCACCAGCCTGGAAATGTCTTCACCAGAAACTAGAACGTTTCAACCAGAACCTCCATCAGAAACTTTAGAATGTCTCCATGAGCACCTTCTCCATCTGAAACTGTAGAACTTCTCCAGCAGGAATTTCTCATTAGTGAACTCATAACATTCTTCACTAGAACCATCGGAGACATCTCCTTCAGAAATTAGGGACCACTTTCCCACACGTTGTAACTCTATTCTTGGCCTAAATGGAAGTGCGGTTGGAGAATCACCTCTGGAAGTTCCTTTTAGTCTTGGATTAGGCTTAATCTGGGTCTGGGAAACTCCCTGGAAGTTCTCCATCAGAACCTTCAAAATAAATGTCATACATTTTTACATAAACACAAAAACTTCTCCGTTTGAACCTTCTTCACCACGAAGAAGGTGGAGTGTCTTGCAGCAGAACCTTTGAGGTGCATCAGATACTTTTCCATCAGGAACATCAGAAGCTCTTTATCAGGAATCTCTCTACTCCAGAAACAGCAGTGTGTTCGACTGTCACTCACCTGTCAATCTGTACAGCATCGGAGGTGTTGATGTACAAAGATTTTTTTTAAGTATGATGATTTTGAATGTCCCCTTATTTAAGACTGTCTGGTCTCACTCTCTCACTCTCTCTCTCTCTCTCTCTCTCTCTCTCTCTCTCTCTCTCTCTCTCTCTCTCTCTCTCTCTCTCTCTCTCTCTCTCTCTAGTAAATAATGATGATTTGGGGTGATGGTGATGCAGGGGTGTGTAATGGTGCGTCTGTGTCCACCTGCCTTTTTTTTTGTCTTGCCTTTTTTGAGATGCTTCGTTATACGGGCATCTGATTTAGTTTTTTGTTTTGCTTCTCCTCTTTTGGATCAGTGCGCTCGCCCTTTGTTCACCCACTCCCTGAAATTGTGTTGATGAGACATATATATATATATATATATATATATATATATATATATATATATATATATATATATACATACACACACACACAATAGTGAACATCTTTCCTTTCTTTTCTGCTCTGTGTGTTCAAGCGTGTGTGTAAGAGGAAGGTGAGGCTCCAACAACCCACCCCTCCCCTGCCCTTTTTTGCTCCCCCCCTTATGTTTATCCGCCAGGCCCCAGTTCCTCTGGCTGCCGGAGGAACTGCATCAAACATGAACAGCAGTTTGGATTTATAAACATAAACATGCAATAAGACACAAAGACTGCGGAACTGGTTTCTGTTCTGTTTTTCTCTGAATGTGATGAACAATCGCAAACAGCGCTATTGAGATGTACTAAAGGAGGCTTTGCTAAGTTGGGGTGGGGGGGCAGAACGCCTGTTTGCAGTCGCCTGATTTGTATTGTTACAGAGCGTTTTTGCTGTTTATGCGAGTAATAAATCTTTATCTAAAATAACGCGCTTCCTCTTTTATTGCCCCGTTAGCCGGTTAAAGGGGAATTCCATGGAGCGGTTCAGACGTCTTTACAGTGGTGGTGATGGGAACCAGGCGTCGCCATGGCTAAAACACAAGACATTTTTTTTACCATCCAGAACCACCAGAGAACCTACACAAATCTTCTGAGTTTATATGGAATGTTGATGATGGAAAATAGTGGAAAATCTGGAATAATACGTTTTCTTTGGGGACTATTTTGCCGCATAGCTCCCTGCATGTCTCCCTCCACCATGAATGGAGTTTAAGTTCTCTAAACTATCATAAAACAGCGTCTCAGTCATCAGGCAGTGAATTCAGAACCATTTCATGTAGAAACTTTATGTGAGGATAATAACTTTAATCAGGAGCAGACTAAGGGCCAATCAGGGCCACTCTGACATGTCCTGGACCGATGTTGTTTGCATGCTGTACCTCCTGGAATTCCCCTTCAAATCGAGCGCATTGCATCCATGCTGCTGTACTTCTACCCCCGAACAGCAGGTGGCGGTGCGCACCAGATCTCTGTTGATTAGTCGTGCCTAATTAACCTGCGTGCAGGTGCGGTCTTCTAAAAGTCCGCGCTGTGGTTTTCGCGCTGAGGTAGCTGCAGATCCGGGTACATCATGGCCCGAACCGGACTATGTGACTCCAGGACGCTGCTGGACCCCAGAAAGGTCAGTTTGAGGGTCCCACAGCGTTTCTGCTGGAATGGTGGGATTAATAATGAGTCTTTGCGGCAGTAACAGCCTCTGCTCTTCTGGGCAGGCTTTGCAATAGATGTTGAACATTGCTGTGAGGATTTTATTGAGCTCATGTGCTGGTGTTGGACGGTTCTGCGACTGCGGTGCCGTTTAACCCTCAGAACTCCCAACATTAAACTTTCCTAGACCGACTGTGAGGAAAAGTTCCACCGGTGGAGGCGCAGAAACCCAGTGTGAGCCCTGGCGGTGAGCAGTATGAACTGCAGTCAGACTTCCGTTTAGTTCTGAGGACGTTTTAGCGCCAAAATTATGTCCCACATAAAATGACTGGAATTTGATCGTCATGCTGATTTTGTGCAGTTCCTGAAATTCTACACGGACGTTGAACTTGTCTGTGTAAATACATTAATTGAAATCTTCTAGGGATTTAATTTCTTTACTCGCTTCACTTCTGATGAGTTTAATGGTCGTTTCATTTATTTAATGAGAAGTGATTTTAACAAGTGTCCCACATTTGATGTGAAGCTCTCTTAACCGAACCTGTTTATATTTTATAGGATACCTGTTTATTAATAGGCTACGTGTGCCGGTCAAGCCCTTTGTATACCTTCAGTTATTTTTATTTAAAATTCTTTATTGAAAACATTTCGATTAAAACG
Organism: Pygocentrus nattereri; assembly: GCF_015220715.1. Lineage (NCBI taxonomy): Eukaryota > Metazoa > Chordata > Actinopteri > Characiformes > Serrasalmidae > Pygocentrus > Pygocentrus nattereri. The sequence continues at coordinate 26,423,997 of NC_051217.1, read as the reverse complement.
GTTACTTCATGTATTTCTGCCACATTAATGAGGAACATGACCTGTGCCTGACCTTATTTTCAGTCCTTTATGGTGAAAACGTGTCATGGATTCTGGACAGTCTGAAGATAAATCTTTTCAAACATCTACACAAAGTATTAATATCAGAAGTTAGAGGTCTAAAATGAGCTCCATTCACAGAACGTGCTCCAAATCTTCAAATTCTAGTGATTTTTGCTTTGTAAACAATTAAAGCAATAAATGTAATTAGTGGTGCAAATGTGATGCGAGGGCTGCAAACTAAAGTATAATGTAAAGCATAATGCAAGTTAGAGATGCTTTACAGCTGGTATTTACAGCAGGTCTCCTGACAAATTCGTCCACACTGAGCCTCCACTTTATGACCACCTCCTTGTTTCTATGCTCATTGTCCATTTTATCAGCTCCACTTACTGTATAGGTGCACTTTGTAGTTCTACAGTTACACACTGTAGTCCATCTGTTTCTCTGATACTTTGTTACCCCCTTTTACCCTGTTCTTCAGTGGTCAGGACCCTCATGGACCCTCACAGAGCAGGTACTATTTGGGTGGTGGGTCATTTTCAGCACTGCAGTAACGCTGATGTGGTGGTGGTGGTGGTGGTGTGTGGAATTTCAGACCAACCTTCTTTACAGAATTGTTTTAATTCAGCTACATTAGAGTTTTTGACCATGAATGTTTATGGAGATGGGGCTCAGGTGAGGACTTTGTTTTGGCCACTCCAAAACCTTCATTTTGTTCCTTTTGAGTCACTCGGAGCTGGACTTGCTTGTGAACTTCAGATTATTGTCCTGCTCCATAACCCCACTGCTCTTGAGCTGTAGTTCACAAACTGATAGGCAGACAAACTCCTCCAGGTTCCATCGATTATGACAAGCAGCCCCAGACAATCACACTACCACCACCATGTTTCACTGTTGGTGCGATGTTCTTATGGTGGAAGGCAGTGTTGACTTTACAGTAGGTGTCACGTGACCCTTTTCTTCCAAAACGTTCTATCTTTGACCTGTCAGTCCACGGAATATTGTCCCAAAAAGCCTTTCTTTTTGGTCAGCGGTGGTTTGTGCCTTGCAGCTTTCTCATTAATGCCATACTCATCTGGCGTCTTTCTTATTGTGGAATCATGTACGTTGAGCTTTACTGAGGCCTGCAGCTCTTTAAATGTTCATATGGGTTATTCTGTGACCTCCTGGATGAGTCATTGATGTGCTCTTGGTGAAATTTTGGTAGGGAAGGTTCACCGCTGTCCCAAGTTTCCTCCATTTGTGGATAACTGTTCTCACTATGGGTCTCTGGTGTCTCACAGCCTCAGCCATGGCTTTATAACCCTTTCAAGACTTTTGTAAATTTCAGTGACTTTGTTCTGCATTTGAATCTCTTTAGAACACGGCATCATGTGCTGCTTTTTGAGAGGTTCTAACTGCTTCACACTGTCAGAAGAGTTCTGTTTAAGCAATGTTCAGATTCAGCAGGTCTGGGGTCATAAATGAAACCAAACCCAGGAGCCAATTGAATTTGGTTAGCTCGCACACTCACTCTCAGATGCCCTCACTCTCGTGTGCACACACAAACGTTACACACGTGTATATGTTTATAGTTTATTTAAATTTATGACGCTGTGATTGCAGTTCATGAAGGTCTAATGAGCTGAATCAGGTGTGTTTAGTGAGGCTGTGAGCTGAAGTCTGCAGAAGTTTGGCCCATGAGGACTGAAGCCTGACACACATTCTAGGGCACTCACTTTATGATAGTCTCGGTAGAAATTACTGTAAACTTCTGTTTATATGAATCTGTGAAAAATGATCTTTAATTTGCAAACAATAAAAATGTTTGAGTAAAACTTCTATCATTTCATTACTGTTTAAACACCTGTAACCAAACTGCTACACACAGGCTGAAGAGCGCCCCCCACTGAGGATGTGGGCGAACATTTGCGGGGCGAGAGAGCGGCGGAGCTGCCCCGATGGAGATGAGTGGAGACAACAGCACAGAGACAGACAGACTGACCGCAGACGACAGAGCAGTGACTGCAGATGGGTGAGAATCTGTGTGTGTTTGGTCTTGTGAAGCTGGATCTCGTCATTCAGAGTTCTTGTAGAGAGAACTGTCGCTCTTCTGGTTTTCTCAAACTCTATGGGGTGGGGGCTCCCCAGTGAGTCCAAAATGAATGGGTTGATATGGAGCCTTTTGAGCAAAATCATAGTTTATAAATACTGGAATATTATAATGTAAAAGAATTCCTACATGTCCTGAACAGCATAAAACATTTTAACACTGTTATATTGAAGAGATTTTTAAACTAGAGTTACAGGAATTTTAAAACGGTGCCTCATGTACGTGCATGACGTCAGTGAGTGCCAACAGCCAATGAGCTGCTCTGCTTGCCCATCATCCCACTCTAGCAGTAAAGCCCCGCCTCCTGCTGCCCAAACCCGTTTACTGTAGAATAAACACGCAAGTGAGTTTTCTCTGCTGTTTTAGTAAAGCTTGTCCTCCTTATGTCTAAAACTAAAGGAAATTTCTGTGATTAGAAACTATTTTAACTTCTCGTTTTTAGCCGTTGGGTTCCATTCACTCCCATTCATTGAGGACTCGTGAGCAAGCGCCCTCTGCTGTTCAGCAGGCCTGTTTTTGATGGTGGGGAAACCAGGAAGTGGCCTGCTGAACCCTTTCTACTGTGACAAATCACCATGACAATGTATGCTGCACACCTTTTCAGATTCAAAGTTCCCCCATAACTCAGTGTGTGAGATGTAAACAGTGATTCAGAGTGGTTTGGTGTGAAACGGTTCAGACATCTTTACAGTGGTGGTGATGGGAACCAGGCATCGCCATGACAACCAAGAACCACCAGAGAACCTACACAAGTCTTCTGAGTTTATATGGAATGTTGATGATGGAAAATAGTGGAAAATCTGGAATAATACATTTTCTTTGGGGACTATTTTGCCGCACAGTGCCCTGCATGTCTCCCTAAACCAGCCATTAGGGGTGTACTTTGTATACTTCTGGCGCCGGTCCCAAGCCTGGATAAATGGTGAGGGTCACCATTCTCATGCGGATCACAAATATTATTGCCATACCGGATCAGTCGAGGCCCGGGTTAACAACGACCGCCTCCGGTGCTGTTGACCAGCAGGGTGCTGGTGGAAATTGGACTACTGTAGGTCGAAGACCATCAAAGAGAAGAGGAGGAAGGTGGGTTAGAAGGCAGCAAGAGAGAAAGAAAGGCAGGAGTGTGGAGGTTAGAGTAGGGACTCTGAACATGGGGACAATGACTGGTAAAGGCAGAGAGCTTGCAGACATGTTGGTGAAGGGAACAGAGGGGATGAAGAGGTGCTGGGTATGTATGGTGTGAAAGACAGAAATGCGGAAGGTCAGATGGTTGTAGATTTTGCAAAGAGAATGGAAATGGCTGTGGTGAACACGTATTTTCAGAAGAGGGAAGAACACAGGGTGACATACAAGAGTGGAGGGAGGTGCACACAGGTGGATTATATCCTTAGCAGGAGATGCCACCTAAAGGAGATTGGAGATTGTAAAGTGGTACCAGGGGAAAGTGTAGCAAGGCAGCATAGGGTGGTTGTCTGCAGAATGAGGTTAGAAACAAAGAGGAAGAGAGTGAAGACAGAGCCAAAGATTAGATGGTGGAAGCTGAAGGAGGAGGATGGTTGCAGGCAGTTCAGAGAAAAATTGCAGCAGGCCCTTGGGGGCAGTGAGGAGCTACCTGAGGACTGGGAAACTACAGCTAAGGTGGTGAGAGAAACTGGCAAAAATGTGTTGGGTGTTTCGTCTGGTCAGAGGAAAGAAGACAAGGAAAGTTGGTGGTGGAATGAGGAAGTCAAGGAGAGTATTCAGAAGAAGGCAGCTAAGAAAAGGTGGGATAACCAGAGAGATGAAGGAAGTAGGCCGGAGTACTGTGAGGCTAGTCGCATAGCGAAAAAGAATGGTGGCAAAGGCAAAGGCTCAGGCCTATGATGAGCTGTATGAGAGGCTGGACAGTAAAGAAGGAGTAAAGGACTTGTATCGTTTGGCTAAACAGAGAGATAGAGCTGGAAAGGATGTACAGCAGGTTAGGCTGATAACGGATGGAGAGGGAAATGTACTAGTGAGTGAACAGAGAGTGTTGAGTAGATGGAAGGAGTATTTGAAGAACTAATGAATGAGGAAAACGAGAGAGAGGAGTACAATGGGGGAGAGAGAGTGGATCAGGAAGTGCAGAGAATTAGTAAAGTGGAAGTGACGGCAGCTTTAAAAAGGATGAAGAATTGAAAGGCAGTTGGTCCAGATGACATACCTGTGGAGGTATGGAGATGTTTAGGAGAGAAAGCAGTGGACTTTTTAACCATGTTTAACAAAATCCTGGAGAGTGAGGGGATGCCTGATGAGTGGAGAAGCCGTGTATTGGTCCCCATTTTAAGAACAAGGGTGATGTGCAGAGCTGCTGTAACTACAGAGGTATAAAGTTGATGAGCCACACCATGAAGGTATGGGAAAGAGTTGTTGAAGCAAGGCTAAGGCGAGAGGTTCAGATTAGTGAGCAGCAGTTTGGTTTCATGCCTAGAAAGAGTACCACAGATGCAATTTTTGTGTTGTGTTGGTAGAGAAGTACAGAGAAGGTCAGAAGGAGCTACATTGTGTCTTTGTGGATCTAGAGAAGGCATATGATGGGGTGCCAAGAGAGGAACCGTGGTAGTGTATGAGGAAGTCAGGTGTAGCTGAAAAGTATGTTAGGGTGGTGCAGGACATGTATGAGGATAGTGAGACAGTGGTGAGGTGTGCAGTTGGAGTGACAAATGGTTTCAAAGTGAAGGTAAGGTTACATCAGGGATCAGCTTTGAGCCCCTTCTTGTTTGCAATGGTGATGGACAGGTTGGCAGATGAGGTCAGGCAGGAGGCTCCATGGACCATGTTTCCAGATGACCTTGTAATCTGTGGTGAGAGTAGAGAGCAGGTGGAAGAGAATCTGGAGAGGTGGAGGTTTGCACTGGAGAGGAGAGGAATGAAGGTCAGTAGAGATAAGACAGAATTCATGTGTGTGAATGAGAGGGAGGCAGGTGGAAAGGTGAAGATGCAAGGAGTAGAGGTGGTAAAGGTGGATGACTTCAAATATCTTGGGTCAACCATCCAGAGCAATGGACAGTGTAGAGAAGAGGTGAAGAGGGTGTTGGCAGGATGGAGTGGGTGTAGACGGGTGTCAGACCTGATGTGTGACAGAAGGATAGCAGCAAGAGTGAAAGGGAAGGTTTACAAGACAGTAGTGCGTCCTTCTATGATGTATGGTGGATATATTGGTCAAAGAATGTTGGAGATGGAGCTGCCGGGTAGAAGGAGAAGAGGTAGACCTCAGAGAAGGTTTATGGATGTAGTGAAGGTGTACATGGAGATGGTTGGTGTGAAAGTAGAGGAGGCAATGGATAGGGCAAGATGGAGGCAGATGATCCGCTGTGGTGACCCCTAAAGGGAGCAGCCGAAAGAAGAAGCCCTGCATGTCTCCCTCCACCATGAATGGAATGCAAGTTCTCTAAACTATCATAAAACAGCGTCTGTCATCAGGCAGTGAATTCAGAACCATTTCATGTAGGAACTTTCTGTGAGGAGCTTTTAGAGGGGAATGTCTGGTTCCCATTACCACCACTGTGAACAGTTCTGACTCAGTACGTTTATGTAGAACAGTTTCACACCAAACTCCATCGCTCTATTTCCCCGTATTCCCTATCCATTTTGCTCATTTGACGTTACTTCTAGTCTTTTCTGATATTTTCTGTATCTCTCTTTGCTCTGGTGTGTGATGGTTTGTTTGCTTGCTTGCTTGCTTGCTTGCTGTGACAGTAGTTGTCTCTGCTGCAGGTGTGGAGGCCGCTGCTATGTGAGGATGATGGGGTCCTCCTGGATTATTCCCAGAACAGCTCAGTCAGTCCAGGTAGGACTGAACTCCCTCTGCACCTGTGAAGTGTTGGTGTGCAGGTGTGATTCTGAAACATGTCTGTTTGTGGTTCGTTTTGCAGCTTGTTTCTCATCTCAATCCGAATCTGAAAAATCAGATTCACAGTTTTCCCTAGAGTTATGCAAACCTTTCGTTTCACTGCATCCATCTGATGCTTTTGTGTTCACTGACATTTTAGTTTTCCTCTGTTTCTGGGCCATTCCACTCATGTTTTGCTGTTTTTTCATGTTTGCTACATTTTTGTGTCTGTGTTCCTCTGTTTTCTGCATCTGTTGTTCCTCTGACCCCCTGTGCTCTGTTCCTCTGTAGTGGAAAGTTTTGAGCAGGAGGCTGTGCTAAACCACCTTCACAGCCTGCATGTGGCACCATCTCTCAGGGAGCTGCTGCCTGGCCTACTGCACAGAGAGGTGGAGGTGGCTATGGATAACCTGGGCCTCCTCTATGATCGGACCTACGCCTGGGATGTCTTCTCAGACATGATGGTAACTCAACAGCCCAGAGCTGCTGCTGCAGTCCAGCTTTCAGACCTGTCTCCGTGATGGAGGAACGAGTGATGTTTACAGAAACCACGTTTCTCACACTGTGGTAGATGTTCCAAACCTGATTTGTATTGGAACGTTCCCCATCGTGTCACTGGTTCCTCTGAATTATGAGGTCCTGAACGAGCTGAAGATGGAATCAGTTGGGGGTCGGCCACAGGGGTGACATGGGTGACCATGCAGGGGTACCCACAGGTTATTCCAAAAAACAATGATTTTCAATTACTTTAATATGTGAACATTTTAAAACCATTTTACTTCATATCTTCACACCACAATAGTCTGGATGATCAGGCCGACATGATGATCCAAAAAGCATCGTGTAAACTTGGCAGGTGTTTTTGGTGTTTTAGACATTCTTAAAGATGGTTCTTCAGTCATTCTTTAACAAGACAAACGCTCACCGTTTCGATGAATAAATGGTTCTCCTACAATGTGAAATTGATCCTCAGATTGATGTAGGATGTATATGGTTCTATGCATACCAAAAAGGGTTCTGTTATTGTGAACAAGCTTGACTTCGTTACAGTAGAAGGATTCTTGTTGGTGCTGTGTACTGTAGATCAATTTTCTTTAAAGAACCCCTGAAGAACCATCTTCAGGAGTGTGGAGGTACCTGTCTGATCTGAGGAGTGAACTCTGTTTCAGGTTGGATATTTTTGGTGAAGCTTGAGAATGAGTTTGCAATAAATCCAAGGTCTTTAGAGCAAATGGTCTCAGGTTATCAGTGGGTTCACAGGGAGATCTTGGGGCACCACAAGATCTTATGCTGCATTCAGTGCATCCATGTCTTTATGGACCTGCTTTGTGCACTGGTGCGCTGTCATGTTGGAGCAGTTAGGGGCCATCCCCAAACTGTTCCCACAAAGTTGGGAGCATGAAATTGTCCAAAATCTCTTGGTGCTGAAGCATTAAGAGCTCTTTTCACTGAAACTAAAGGGCCAAGCCCAACTCCTGAAAAACAATCCCATGCTATAATCCCCCTCTCCACCACACTTTACACTCCACACAGTGCAGTCAGATAAGTACTGTTCTCCTGGCAGCCGCCATACCCAGACATGTCCATTGCATTGCCAGACTGAGAAGCATGATTGGTCACTCCAAAGAACACATCTCCACTGCTCTAGAGTCCAGTTGCGGCGCTTTACACCACTGCATTCCACGCTTTGCATTGCGATTGGTGATGTAAGGCTTGGATGCAGCTGCTTGGCCATGGAAACCCATTCCATGAAGCTCTCTACGCTGTTCTTGAGCTTATCTGAAGGCCACATGAAGTTTGAGGTCTATAGCGATTGACTCAGCAGAAAGTTGGTGACCCATGCGCACTCTGCGCCTCAGCATCCGCTGACCCTGCTCTGTCATTTTACGGCCAACCACTTTGTGGCAGAGTTGCTGTCGTTCCCAATCGCTTCCACTTTATAATCCCACTGACAGTTGACTGTGGAATATTTAGTAGTGAGAATTTCATGACTGGACTTGTTGCACAGGTGGTATCCAATCATGGTACCATGCTGGAATTCAATGAGCTCCTGAGAGCAATCCATTCTTTCACTAATGTTTGTAGAAGCAGTCTGCAGGCCTAGGGACTTGGCTTTATACACCTGTGACCATGGAAGTGATTGGAACACCTGAATTCAATGATTTGGGTGGGTGATTGAATACCTTTGGCAATATGGTGTAGTTCTTTTGAATGTTCATGTTGTATGCAGAAATTGATTGGTTCTGTTTGTGTCCCACTTCAGCAAGTAATCTAGAAATGCCCCTGGTGAAGTATTCGTTACATGTGTATATTACCTGGCCAGGTTTTTTTCGCTCTGCAGGTGACCTGAAGCCTCACATCTCTCCTTTAGCATTCCTTCGCTCTTTGGGGTGAAAAAGCCGTAAACTGGGTTGTCTTATTGTTGGATGTGCAAAATTTGTACTGTTGTGTTTTTTTTTTTTTTTTTTTTTTTTTTTAAATATATTTTTTTTATTTTTATTTTTTTAAAAGGCCTGGTGCCACTAATTTCCAGTTTGGCACCAGCACCCTGACCAGCTTTTTCACCCAAAAGAGGGACCATTCAGACGACAGGGAAGTGTCGTATGCCTGTTCTCATCTATGGAATTGGCACCATGCTAATTAGTGGGGTATATGCTTCGCTTACATTCATTCATTACATCAGCATTGGATGTTTTTGGGGCGGATGCTTTACCTGTGTAAATGAATTGTTTTATTAGCAGAGCATGAATGGGCCAAAATCTCATGCATCTGTGCGTTTTGTTTCAGAGGAGTCAACTGCGTTGCGCGCTGCCGAGCGCCGAGCTGCCATGGCCATTCTCTGAGAACACGCGCGCAATCCTGGTGGACTGGCTCATTCAGGTTCATGTAGGCACTGCAGAGTCTCTCAACTACACACCTCCTGATAATTCACTGTCTCTCTAATAGAGCTGCACTGAGCGTGGTGCCCCTTTTTGATTGGGCAAAATCTAGTCTTGACATGTTTACTGAATATCTGGTCTAATTCATTCTGAAATCCCACTGGGCCACTGCAGTACTGGGATTTATTGCCCCTGAAACCAAGTTTTTGGGGTCAGTTGTTATTGGATGAAAGTGCTCTATGCACCTATAGGTGTATATATTACAGGGTGATTCCAAAAAGATTAATCTGATTTCATATTTTTACAAGCATGAGGCACTGAGGAACCAATCACAGTCCAATTGTAAGAGAGGGTCATAGTTTTTGTATGTAGGAAGTGCCGTTGGATTGCTGCTCAATTTCGTTGTACACTGTGCAATGACAAACGCATCTTATCTCCTTCAGTCTGAGAGATGTGACCCCTCAGCAGAATGCATTCTGCGTTCTCCACATCAATAAGAGTGAGTCCGTCATAACTGTGCAACATGATTTTCATGGGAAGTGAAGCTCCAACAGCTCAGAGCATTCGTTGTTGGTTCCGCAGCACTGGATGATGTCCGAAATGGCCCTGAAAGACCCATGAGTGCAGTGAGGCCCGACATGCTCAATCCAGTATGGGATGAGTTTGCCTGTGGTGGTGATGTCGTCCGTACAGCTGGAGGAGGTTCAGACTGAGACCTTGTACACCCACATAAACTTTTATGCTCATTTACACCATGTGCAGTTGACTGCACTGATCTGTAATGATTTATAAGATAAATCATTAAAAAAAATCAGATTAATCTTTTTACATCACCCTCTACAGTGTGCAAGGAGAGACATAAATTTGGTTTTGAGGGTCACTTTTCACTTATTTATATAATTTGAAACCTCCAGATGACCTTTTTAATAGAAACCTCCAAACTTCATAGCAGCTATAAAATCTAATAGAGCTGATCTGCGGAGCTTGAAGATAATTGTTTTTGTTGTGCAGGAGGTGTTTAATTTCTCGGAGGAGACTCTGTACCTGGCCATTCACCTGCTGAACCGAGCTCTCAGGTGTGTTAAAGTCTCGGTGTCCAGCCTGCAGCTGCTGGGCGTCACCTGCCTCTTCATCGCCGCCAAGAAGGAGGAGTGTTTACTGCCAGAGGTGAAAGTTACAAATCTGTCTCTAAAACAAACACTGGGTCTTGTCTGAGCTGTGTTGGTGGTGATTATTTTTCATATACACACACACACAGAGTACGCGGGCGGGCGGGTGGGTGGCTGAGTTGGGGTTTCCGTGCGGGCGACTTGGACGTGTTGGGGTTTGCGTGCGGGCAGGCGTCTGAGGCGTGTTGGGGTTTGGCGACGGTTACTGAGCCGTTTTGGGGATTTGCGTGAGTGTGACTGAGCTGTGTTGGGGTTTGTGTTCGGGCGGGTGTCTGAGCTGTGGTTGGGTTTGTGTGAGGGTGGCTGAGCCGAGTTTTGGTATTGGTGCAGGGCGGGCGTCTGAGGCGCGTTGGGGTTTGCGGGCGGGCGTCCGAGGCGCGTTGGGGTACGCGTGCTGGCGGGCGTCCGAGGCGCGTTGGGGTACGCGTGCTGGAGGGCGTCCGAGGCGCGTTGAGGTACGCGTGCTGGCGGGCGTCCGAGGCGCGGTGGGGTGCGCGTGCTGGTGGGCGTTCGAGGCGCGTTGGGGTGCGCGTGCTGGCGGGCTTCCGAGGCGCGTGCTGGCGGGCTTCCGAGGCGCGTGCTGGCGGGCGTCCGAGGCGCGTTGGGGTACGCGTGCGGGCGACTGAGCCGCGTGAGGTACGCGTGCGGGCGACTGAGCCGCGTGAGGTACGCGTGCGGGCGACTGAGCCGCGTGAGGTACGCGTGCGGGCGACTGAGCCGCGTGAGGTACGCGTGCGGGCGGGCGGGTGGGCGCCTGAGCTGTGTTGGGGTTTCCGTGCGGGCGACTTGGTTGTGTTGGGGTTTGTGTGAGGGTTACTGAGCCGTGTTGGGGTACATCCGTGGGTGTGTTGTGGTGGGCGGGCGTTTGTGCAGAGTTGGGCTATACGTGCGGACGGGCGTCTGTGCAGAGTTGGGCTATACGTGCGGACGGGCGGGCGTCTGAGCCGTGTTGGTGCGGTCGGGCGGGCGTCTGAGCCGTGTTTGGGTACATGCGCGGGCGGGCGGTCGTTTTGCATGAGGGTTACGAGGGTTATGCATGCGGGCGGGCGCGCCTCTGAGCCGTGCTGGGGTTTGCGTGCGGGCATCTGAGCCGTGTTGGGTTTTGCGTGCGGGTTACGAGGGTTATGCATGCGGGCGGGCGCGCCTCTGGCCCTAGTTGGGCTATGCATGCGGGTCTCTGACCCTAGTTGGGCTATGCATGCGGGTCTCTGACCCTAGTTGGGCTATGCATGCGGGCGTGTCTGAGCCGTGTTGGGGTTTGCGTGAGTCACTGAGCCGTGTTGGGGTTTGCGTGAGGGTGACTAAGCTGAGTTGATGTTTGTGTGCAGGAGGGTGACTGAGCTGTGTTTGCTGGTAGGTGACTGAGCTGCGTTGGTGTTTGCATGAGGGTGTCTGAGCTGTGTTGGGGTTTGCGTGTGTGCGGGCAAGTGACTGGGCTGTGTTGGGCTTTGTGTGCGGGTAGGTGTCTGAGCTTGGTTGGGGTTTGCGTGCCGGTAGGTGTCTGAGCTGTGTTGGCGTTTTTGTGAGGTTGACTGGGCTGTTTTGGAGTTTGCGTGCGGGCAGCTGAGCCATGTTGGGGTTAGCTTGTGGGCGGGCATCTGAGCCGTTTTAGGGTTTGCGTGCGGGCGGGCGTCTGAGCCGAGTCGGGCTGTGCGGGTGTGCGTCTGAGCCGAGTCGGGCTGTGCGGGTGTGCGTCTGAGCCGAGTTTGCGTGAGTCACTGGGCTGTGCGGGTGTGCGTCTGAGCCGAGTTTGCGTGAGTCACTGGGCTGTGTTGGGGTTTGCGTGAGGGTGACACAACTGTTGGGGTTTGCGTGCGGGTAACTGAGCCAAGTTGGTGTTTGCGTGCGGGTGGTTGTCTGAGCCGTGTTGGCGTTTTGCGGGTGGTTGACTGGGCTGTGTTGGGCTTTGCGTGTGGGCAGGTGTCTGAGCTGTGTTGGGCTTTGTGTGTGGGCAGGTGTCTGAGCTGTGTTATCTGATGGCAAACGCGTACAGCAAGAAGCAGTTCCTGCGGATGGAGCGGCGGGTCCTGGGTGGTCTTCAGTTTGAGCTGTTTCACTGCCCACCGATTCACTTCCTGCTGCTGTCTGCTTACATCGCACACTGCAGCGACAAGGTACTGCTGCATTCAGAACACCACGCGCCCGGTGTCCTCCCTTTTTGAGTAAATCACGCGCCCGGTGTCCTCCCTTTTTGAGTAAATCACGCGCCCGGTGTCCTCCCTTTTTGAGTAAATCACGCGCCCGGTGTCCTCCCTTTTTGAGTAAATCACGCGCCCGGTGTCCTCCCTTTTTGAGTAAATCACGCGCCCGGTGTCCTCCCTTTTTGAGTAAATCACGCGCCCGGTGTCCTCCCTTTTTGAGTAAATCAAGACATTTTGTGTCTGAAGATTATATTAGCTAACTATGAACTACAGACTTCAGCTTCATTAGGCGGCCACTGCTCGTCCTGCTCAGCGTCTCTGATCTGCAGTTATAAGTCAGCAAACGGCTGTTAAGATGGTTCTTCTTAAAGCATAAAGGGTAAAAAAGCATAAAGTCTCTCCATCTTGTTGTTTTTAGTGCCCCTGATCTTGGCCGCCTACATCATCCAAAGATTCTTTGTCTAACTGTAGTAGGTGGAAGTGCGGAATTCCTTATGCGCATTTGCAAAACGTTTGAATGCAAACCCGTTCTTTGTGGCCTCATATGTTATATTACATCATATTACAGTTCACAGCTGGGTTGGTGGGTGGGTGGGTGTGTGTGTGCGGTGATTCTGGTTCCTGTGTCTTTGCAGGTGGTGTGTATGGCGCGGTATCTGCTGGAGCTCTCCCTGTTGGAGGGTCAGTGTGTGGTGTATTTGCCTGCTCAGCTGGCTGGTGCTGCGCTCCGCCTCGCCCGCAGGCTGCTGCAGGACACGCCCACACCTGAGACTGAGACGGCCTGGTGCATCGCCTCCACCATCCACGTAGGCAGGTCAGTCTCGAAGAGCAGTCACAGGAGAAAAGTCACAATCTCATTCTGTAGTCGATGTCGTGTCCATAGAAGGACCTGAGTTGGAGTCCTTTATCCCCACAAAGTATATCCCCACAGTGAACAGTGTTTCGGATGTCTGGTATGAAACGGTTCAGATGTCTTTACAGTGGTGGTGATGGGAACCAGGGGTCGCCATGATGACAACACAGACTGTATTTACAACCCCATTTCCAAAAAGGTTGGGCCACTGTGCAAAATTTAAATAAAACCAAAGGAGATGCAGTGACGTGCAAAAAATTTAAATCCTGTATTTTATTGAAAATAGTACAAAGATGACAAATTCTAAAAGTTCCACCAAGTTCCAAGTTCTAAAGCCAGTATTCATGATAAAAGAAAAAAAAAGTATCACTTATGATGGTTTAGGGGGGCATTAGTGCACATGGCATGGGTGACGTGTTCATCTGTGAAGGCACCATAATGCTGAATATTTACATGTTTTAGCAACATCTGCTGCCGTCCAGACGTCTTTTTCAGGGAAGGCCTTGATTATTTCAGCAAGACGATGTAAAACCACATTCTCCACCTGAACTGAAGATGAGCTGAAATCCTGTATCAAACAAGAACAGAAAACATTTCACTTTCTAAACTAACTTTCTAAACCCGAGTCTTCTGAGTTTATATGGAATGTTGATGATGGAAAATGGTGGAAAATCTGGAATAATAAATTTTCTTTGGGGATTTTGCCGCACAGCACCCTGCATGTCTCCCTCCACCATGAATGGAGTTTAAGTTCTCTAAACTATCATAAGCAAGCGTCTCAGTCATCAGGCAGTGAACTCAGAACCATTTCATGTAGGAACTTTCTGTGAGGAGCTTTTAGAGGGGGACATCTGGTTCCTATTACCACCACTGTGAACAGTTCTGACTCGGTAAGTTTCTCCAGAATGGAGCATTTCACACCAAACGACTCTGAGCCACTCTGATTACAACTTAACCACTTAATTATCTTCTTCTTCTTCTTCTGGTTTCGGCTGCTCCCTTTAGGGGTCGCCACAGCGGATCATCTGCCTCCTCCTTGCCCTATCCACTGCCTCCTCCACCTTCACACCAACCATCTCCATGTCCACCTTCACTACATCCATAAACCTTCTGAGGTCTACCTCTTCTCCTTCTACCTGGCTGCTCCAACATTCTTTGACCAAACCATCTCAACCTGGCCTCTCTGGCTTTATCTCCAAACTGCACCACATTCACTGTCCCTCTGATTTGCTCATTTCTAAACTTGTCCATTCTTGTCACTCCCAACGAAAATCTCAGCATTTTCATCTCCACCACCTCCTGTCTGGAATTTTAAAAAAATCTATGGAGTTCCCCTTTAAAAAGAGGGCTAATTGGGGTTTTGTTTACATCTCAACCACTTGATAATGAGGGGTTGAAATATTGCTGGATTTCTTCTTTAATGTGGCAGCTGCAAGAAATGGTCATGTGACACAGATGAATAGTAATGAGGTTTGTTTGTTTGTTTGTTGGTGCAGTGAGGCGACTCTGTGCAGTATAATGCAGATCATGGCCGCGGCTGCTGCTCGAGCGTCCAGCCGGGAAAGTCGTGCAACGTTCGTAAAGTACTCCACCCCAGAAACACTGCAGGTCAGCTTGCACCCCACGCTGAACGGCGCCCCCTGCCTGCTGGGCCTGCCGACCTGACCTTCGCCTGCCTGAGGGGCCTGGGGTCCAGCCTGAGGAGGAGGGCAGTAACCACGGTAACGTCTGATTCAGCTGTGCGGCCTCTGTGGACTGATGTGCTGCGTCAGATGATCCTGATGAGGGTGGAGGAGCGTCTGCTCAGGTGTGTTCGGTGAACAGATTAACCGAGGGGCTGATTTGGACATGCACTTCAGAATCCAACGGGTTTGTTCTAAGTGTTTTATATGGGAAAAAATAATAAATCAAATTCTTAATTGTGATCATCTATTATTTTAATGACACATTTATTTCAAATCCTCCCTCTCTTTTCCCCTTCTCTCTCTCTCTCTCTCTCTCTCTCTCTCTCTCTCTCTCTCTCTCTCTCTCTCTCTCTCTCTCTCTCTCTCTCTCTCTCGTCTCCCCTTCTCCCTCTCCCCACCTCTCGTCTCCCCTTCTCCCTCTCCCCTTCTCCCTCTCCCCTTCTCCCTCTCCCCCCTCTCCCCTTCTCCCTCTCCCCTTCTCCCTCTCCCCTTCTCCCTCTCCCCCCTCTCCCCTTCTCCCTCTCCCCTCTCTCCCCTTCTCCCTCTCCCCTCTCTCCCCTTCTCCCTCTCCCCTATCTCCCCTCCCCTTCTCTCCCCTTCTCTCTCTCCACCTCTCTCTCTCCACCTCTCCTCCCTCCCCTTCTCTCCCCTTCTCTCTCTCCACCTCTCCTTTCCCCTCTCTCTCCCCACCTCTCCTCTCCCCACCTCTCCTCCCTCCCCTTCTCTCCCCTTCTCTCTCTCCACCTCTCCTTTCCCCTCTCTCTCTCTACCTCTCCTTTCCCCTTCTCCCTCTCTACCTCTCCTTTCCCCTTCTCCCTCTCTACCTCTCCTTTCCCCTTCTCCCTCTCTACCTCTCCTTTCCCCTTCTCTCTCTACCTCTCCTTTCCCCTTCTCTCTCTACCTCTCCTCTCCCCTTCTCTACCTCTCCTCTCCCCTCCCTCTCCTCTCTCCCCCCCCCTTCTCTCTCTCTCTCTCTCTCTCTCTCTCTCTCTCTCTCTCTCTCTCTCTCTACCTCTACCTCTCCTTTCCCCTTCTCCCCCTCTACCTCTCCTCTCCCCTTCTCCCCCTCTACCTCTCCTCTCCCCTTCTCCCTCTCTACCTCTCCTCTCCCCTTCTCCCTCTCTACCTCTCCTTTCCCCTTCTCCATCTCTACCTCTCCTCCCCCTCTACCTCTCCTTTCCCCCTTCTCTCTCTACCTCTCCTCTTCTCTACCTCTTCTCTACCTCTCCTCTCCCCTTCTCCCTCTCTCCCCTTCTCCCTCTCCCCTCTCTCCCCTCCCCTTCTCTCCCCTTCTCTCTCTCCACCTCTCTCTCTCCACCTCTCCTCCCTCCCCTTCTCTCCCCTCCCCTTCTCTCCCCTCCCCTTCTCTCTCTCCCCTCCCCTTCTCTCTCTCCACCTCTCCTTTCCCCTCTCTCTCTCTACCTCTCCTTTCCCCTTCTCCCTCTCTACCTCTCCTTTCCCCTTCTCCCTCTCTACCTCTCCTTTCCCCTTCTCCCTCTCTACCTCTCCTCTCCCCTTCTCCCCCTCTACCTCTCCTCTCCCCTTCTCCCCCTCTACCTCTCCTCTCCCCTTCTCCCTCTCTACCTCTCCACCTCTCCTTTCCCCTTCTCCATCTCTACCTCTCCTTTCCCCTTCTCCATCTCTACCTCTCCTCCCCCTCTACCTCTCCTTTCCCCCTTCTCTCTCTACCTCTCCTCTTCTCTACCTCTTCTCTCCCCTTCTCCCTCTCCCCTTCTCCCTCTCCCCTCTCTCCCCTCTCTCCCCTCTCTCCCCTCTCCCCTCCCCTTCTCCCTCTCTACCTCTCCTTTCCCCTTCTCCCTCTCTACCTCTCCTTTCCCCTTCTCCCTCTCTACCTCTCCTCCCTCTCTACCTCTCCTTTCCCCCTTCTCTCTCTCTCCCTCTCCCTCTCCCCTTCTCCCTCTCCCCTTCTCCCTCTCCCCTTCTCCCTCTCCCCTCCCCTCTCCCCTCTCTCCCCTCTCCCCTCCCCTTCTCCCTCTCTACCTCTCCTTTCCCCTTCTCCCTCTCTACATCTCCTTTCCCCTTCTCCCTCTCTACCTCTCCTCCCTCTCTACCTCTCCTTTCCCCCTTCTCTCTCTCTCCCTCTCCCTCTCCTCTCTCTCTCTCTCTCTCTCTCTCTCTCTCTCTCTCTCTCTCTCTCTCTCTCTCTCTCTCTCTCTCTCTCTCTCTCCCTCTCGTCTCCCCTTCTCTCTCTCTACCTCTCGTCTCCCCTTCTCTCTCTACCTCTCGTCTCCCCTTCTCTCTCTACCTCTCGTCTCCCCTTCTCTCTCTCTCTACCTCTCGTCTCCCCTTCTCTCTCTCTCTACCTCTCGTCTCCCCTTCTCCCTCTCCCCACCTCTCGTCTCCCCTTCTCCCTCTCCCCTTCTCCCTCTCTCCCCTCTCTCCCCTTCTCCCTCTCCCCTATCTCCCCTCCCCTTCTCTCCCCTTCTCTCTCTCCACCTCTCTCTCTCCACCTCTCCTCCCTCCCCTTCTCTCCCCTTCTCTCTCTCTCCACCTCTCCTCCCTCCCCTTCTCTCCCCTTCTCTCTCTCCACCTCTCTCTCTCCACCTCTCCTCCCTCCCCTTCTCTCTCTCTACCTCTCGTCTCCCCTTCTCTCTCTCTCTACCTCTCGTCTCCCCTTCTCTCTCTACCTCTCGTCTCCCCTTCTCTCTCTCTCTACCTCTCGTCTCCCCTTCTCCCTCTCCCCACCTCTCGTCTCCCCTTCTCCCTCTCCCCTCTCTCCCCTCCCCTTCTCTCCCCTTCTCTCTCTCCACCTCTCTCTCTCCACCTCTCCTCCCTCCCCTTCTCTCCCCTTCTCTCTCTCCACCTCTCCTTTCCCCTTCTCCCTCTCTACCTCTCCTTTCCCCTTCTCCCTCTCTACCTCTCCTTTCCCCTTCTCCCTCTCTACCTCTCCTCCCTCTCTACCTCTCCTTTCCCCTTCTCCCTCTCTACCTCTCCTTTCCCCTTCTCCCTCTCTACCTCTCCTCCCTCTCTACCTCTCCTTTC